>NC_090225.1:3542500-3620000 GCF_024489055.1 Chanodichthys erythropterus | reverse complement strand
AAAGGATGGAGTCACCTCTCATTTGTCGAATAACGGTTTTGATTCAGCATTTGTATTCATGTCTCATTGTCATTTATGTAGGAAATATTTCAGGACTGTCATCCAGTTCACTTTCTGAACTCGAGAGCACATGGGGTGGCAGAAAACTCCAGAAACATTTCCAGGTGAGTTTCCACTTATGCACTTTTGAAACTAAAGATCAGATCTTTGGAAATGTGCATAAAAGGATAATTAACACGGTGTTCTTTTGTATTATCTGCTTTATTAAGTCTCAATTTTTTTTCTGATTCTTCATTTAACAATTCATCTGAGCCCCACACATGACATTCAGGACATGTCTATTAAAGGATTAGTTCACTTCAGAATTAAAATTTCATGATAATTTTCTCACTAATCATGTCATCCAAGATGTTTTTGTCTTTCTTTCTACAGTCGAAAAGAAATTAAGTTTTTTTAGGAAAACATTCCAGGATTTTTCTCCATATTGTGGAAGTCACTGGGGTTCAACAGGTACAACGTCACACGTGACCTTTCCAACATGATTACGTAATGTGTGGCACATCTCAGAGCAGTCAAAATGAGCATTTGTGGTTAAAAAGTATACAGTTTTTATTTTTCTTAGAAAATGACTGATGATTTCTCTAGATAAGACTCTTATTTCTCGTCTGGGATCATGTAGAGCTCTTTGAAGCTGCACTGAAACTGACATTTGGACCTTCAACCCGTTGAACCCCAGTGAAGTCCACTATATGGAGAAAAATCCTGGAATGTTTTCATCAAAAACCTTAATTTATTTTCAACTGAAGAAAGAAAGACATGAACATCTTGGATGACATGGAGGTGAGTAAATTATCAGGAAATATTTAATTCTGAAGTGAACTAATCCTTTAAGCACAACCAAAACAATGTTCTTCCACAAAATGCATGCAGTTTAGTTTTTTAGCCACTGGTTTCATAGTATACCTTTAAAGCGACTTCTCAGGTATATACAGTATGTGTGCCAGTAATTTGTGAATGTAATCCTGCTCTCGCTGCTCCTGCGTGTTGGTCAGGTGTGTGTCTCTAGAGGGCAGCAGTCTGTTCCTGAGGGACGTGTCGGGGCCCGAGGGGCCGCTGCAGAGACTCATCACATACGCAGACTGGGTCACCAACTGGGTTTCTGCTGAACTAGTCATCTGTGACTCGGTCAAGGTGATTCCTCAGATTTCATTGAATATTTGCAAATCATGCAAATGTTTATGAATAAAACTAAATGTTCAGAACAGAATAGCTTTTCGAAGCAGGGTTATTATCATTAACTAAAGCTAACTTTTCATAATGTCAGTATTGTATTTATGTTTTATTTTCAGGCACAGACGGCTTTACTTACTCGGTTTCTTGCTGTTGGCAAGTACTGCTACGAGACAAGAAACTTTGCCACCGCCATGCAGATTTTGTCGGGGCTGGAGAATGTGATTGTAAGGCAATTACCGGTAAGAAACGAAACCGCACATAATCCCTTTTTCCAAATTGTGCCACAGTTCCCTCTAAGTGATAAATTATCCCGCACTGAGAGAGTCGTAACCTCATAAGCTCGACTGTATTTGGCATTTTTACTTTATCTTATCTACCAGCTCCAGCAGCTGAAATGTTAATTGCATGTTCCTTTAAACTGATTAAACACTAACTCTATTTTGCAGCCCATTTAAAGCATGAAAGGGTTCTAATCGACATACATTCAGCATTTTGTGCAGAAACAAAACAGTATTCATCATATTTGGTGTGAAATGAAATTGCATGATAAATGGATCTCATAAGCCATGCTTATTCCCATCTTAATTAGTTTTACAGAATTTCTCCTTCTTTTGTTGGGTTTGTATGTCGAAACGCAGGCGTGGAAGCAGCTGTCAGTGAAGGTGTGCGAGGTTCTGGAGGAGCTCAGGGCTGTGCAGGTGAGACGCTCACATGCAGAAGAGCTTATCATACTCACACACTGACCTCGACACACAAGTTGCGTTTCAAATGATGCTGTATACACTATGTAGTTATGCACTATGCAGTTATGTACTATGAACTATGTACTTATGCACTATGCTTTTATGCACTACGCACTTATACACTATGCACTTATACACTATGCGCTTATGCACTGCACTTTTGCAGTATGCATTTATGCACTATGTACTTATGCACTATGTACTTATGCACTGCACTTATGCACTATCCACTTATGCACTATGTGCTTATGCACTATCCACGTATGCACTATGTACTTATTTACTATGCACTTATGAATTATGTACTGATGTACTTATGCACTATGCACTTATGAATTATGAACTTATTAACTTATGCACTATGTTCTTATGCACATTCTATATTATTTTGTCATTCACCATTAGAGTCTGAAGCCCCTCCCCCTCTGCTACATTATTAATGCTGCAACAGTTTAGTGCATGAAGTGCATCATCCGGGTATTTGAAGCGCAGTTTTTACCTTTTTTCAAGGTTGCTAAACTATTTAATTTTTTCAACAAAAAAAAGTCTGCATTTTGATGAGACTTTTTTATTATTATTACTTCTTATAAGACAGTTACACCACCTAAACATTTTTTACTTTATGTCCTAATGAATATTAGCTAAATTAATTTTAAAACAGAATCTGAAAACATTGTTATCATTACAGAGGTATATTGAAGCCATTGTTTGTGTGAATTGTATTTTTAATGTTGTTTGGAATGAATTATACATTTATGAACTTGTCTGATGCTTTTATCCAAAGTGACTTGCATTGCATTCAGGATTTGTGTTTGATCAGCTCATGCATTCTCTGGGAATCGAACCCATGACTTTGGTGTTGCTAGCCCCATGCTGTACTTTTTTGAGCTACAGAACTAAGTTTCATAAATCCTAAAATTTCTCAGAATAGTGAGGACTGTTAATGATAAGTTCGGCTCTTGTTTCAGGTCTTTCTGAAGAGTGATAATCTGTGTCTGATGGAGGGAGAGAAGCGTCGAGGGCGGCCGACTCTCCCAGACGCTCACATCCTGGCCATGCACATACAGCAGCTGGAGATTGGCGCGTTCACCATGACCAGCGGATCATACAAGTGGCCCAAACTGAGGTCTCATCAGTGCACGTACATCTACAGACACTTGTGTCCAAACTGACATCACAACTTGATGCAACTTCTTTTAAGGCCCTGATATACTTCTAGCATAGACATTTCAAACAAAATCAGGCCAAAACGAAGTTCATTTTAAGAGTTCGAAACAAATTGCTAAAGTGAACTTTCTGGAAGGCTGATAAACACCTTCAAACTGCCATTGGTCAGTATGGCGATGACATAATAGGTGGGTGTGGCTCTGAGGCTAATTCTGATTGTATTCGTCTGAAAGAAGATAGTCATATACACCTAGGATGGCTTGAGGGTGAGGAAATCACGGGAAATTTTTTTATTTTTGGGTGAACTATCACTTTACGCATTCGCCTTACTATAGTACCAACACAACTCAGCTTCTGCTCACGCACACATACACTGCAGGTGAGACAGCTGCTAAGGGCAAAGGTCATGGACAGTCAGATGTGGCAGTAATGACGCAGCTGGTGATGCTGCATGCTGGTATTTTGCTCTCCAGGTGTGTGTGTGTGTGTGTGTTATGAGTTTGTGGAGCAGATGGTGTATGATTGGAAATGCGATGCCCGGGGACATGAGTCCATGCCAGGTGCCCGTAGGGCTGTGTTTGTCGGCAGATTCGGAGGTGGACACACAGCTGGTTGTTGTACATCTGTAGCTCACGGCGCACAGAATCAGGTCACTTGCATACATGCATTTAAATGTGCTGTGCTGAAAAAAAATAATTTTGTCTGGACTTAAACTCTGCAATGATTTATGAATTGAGTTGATTCTTAAAGGCCCCGATATACTCACAGCGAAGTTCATTTTTGTTCTTCTCTTAGGGGTAAAAAGAAGATTAAAATACGTGACCGGCGAACATCCCAATGCCACCAACATTTAGATGAGAATGTAAATATGTGCTGCACACTTTCCTCTCAATAACAAAATAAACACAACAAAAAAGACAACTGTGAGAAACAGTGTGTGATCACAGCGATGTGGATGTGTTGTATGGCCTTTAATAACATCATTATTATTTATATAGCACTTATAGATATAGCACAATAGAAACATGAAAAAACAGTCTGTGCAACTTTGAGTTAGAATTACATCTTCAATTTCTACTACAAAGCTATTCACGTATGACCTCGACGGACTGAACAGAAGAAATGAACCGGAGAAGATTAACACCTCAAAGAGGTGGAGTTTCATAGCCACACCTACCTATTACATCATAGCCATAAGGACCAATGTGGTTTCAAAGGTGTTTACTAGTCAGAGCAAACTTTTTTGGAAAGTTCCTTATTATTATTATTGCTATTATTATTATTATTATTATTAAATAAAAATAGAAAAAAATCACACACACAAAAAAAATATATTTCACTGTAAAATAAAAAAATTAGTATTTAAGAAAAGTAATATAATGAGAAAGTTATTTCTGTAAAATTACTATATTACTATTATTATTGCTAATATTATTAATTTACTAAATAAAAATATAAAAAGTGCTAAATAAAATCAAATAAAATAATTTTCCCTGAAAAAAAAAAAAAACTGAGTTAAAGAAAGTAACAAAATAATAACAAAAATAATAATTTTATTTTACATTACAACTTTAAAATTACAATTATAATATTTATGGCTGTCTAAATAAAAAAATTACTAAATAAAATCAATTAAAATCATTATCCTTGAAAATTAAAAAACTGAGTATTTAAGGAAAGTAATATAATAATAATAATAATAATGATAATAATTTTATTTTATATTAATACTTTAAATTACAATTATAATATGTATGGCTGTCTATATATAAAAAGTGCTAAATAAAATAAAATAAAATAATTTTCCCTGAAAATAAAAAAAAAAACTGAGTTAAAGAAAGTAACAAAATAATAACAAAAATAATAATTTTATTTTACATTACAACTTTAAAATTACAATTATAATATTTATGGCTGTCTGTATATAAAAATTACTAAATAAAATCAATTAAAATCATTATCCTTGAAAATTAAAAAACTTAGTATTCAAGGAAAGTAATATAATAATAAAATTAATAATAATTTTATTTTACATTACTACTTTAAATTACAATTATAATATTTATGGCTGTCTATATATAAAAAGTGCTAAATAAAATCAAATAAAATCTTTTTCCCTGAAAATAAAAAAAAACTGAGTTAAAGAAAGTAACAAAATAATAACAAAAATAATAATTTTATTTTACATTACAACTTTAAAATTACAATTATAATATTTATGGCTGTCTATATATAAAAATTACTAAATAAAATCATTTAAAATCATTATCCTTGAAAATTAAAAAACTGAGTATTTAAGGAAAGTAATATAATAATAATAATAATAATTTTATTTTACATTACAACTTTAAAATTACAATTATTATATTTATGGCTGTCTATATATAAAAATTACTAAATAAAATTAAAATCATTATCCTTGAAAATTAAAAAAACTGAGTATTTAAGGAAAGTAATATAATAATAATAATAATAATAATAATAATTGTATTTTACTTTACAACTTTAAAATTACAATTATATTTATGGCTGTCTTCATTTCTCAAGATTTTATTTTGTCAGGGAGCCCTTGAAGCTTCTCTTTTGTAAACAATCAGTTTCTTCTTATTCCAAGTTTGTGAAGATAAATGATGCATGTTGCTTTTCAAATGCACACTTATAAGTGAGCCAAACTCACAGCAGATGCAGAGATGAGTTTGTGTGGAGCAGTTTACCCTGTTTTATGTTTTATTTTTCTCGTGTTGCTCTGAGATCATGAGCTGCTCGTGTGTAAATGAACACAAATCAGCGCTTCACTCTGAAACACACAGAGCTTGTATTTATTGAATTAAACGCAGCCTTTGCCCTTTCATAATCGCACTATAAGCCCTATCATGATTTCAGTTTTATTTTGATTAAGCGTACAGCCCTACAAAACACCACTCAGATTTTCTGTAAAATGTAAAAATAGGATTCTTTTATTAGACCTTTCCCTCTGGCATCTATAACGGAGGTGATGTGTCGAGTCTGTCTTGTTTGTGACACGCTCTGCTTCTCTCCTGTCAGGAACATTGCTCGTGTGGTCAGTCAGATCCATGCGTTTCAGGAGCATCTCTATTCCTACCCTCCTGACCTTGAGCTGCAGTCGTACCTGCGTGGGCGAATCGCACGATTCAGCAAGTGTGACGTCCCCCTCCTCGCCTCCGACAACGATGCCAACTTCAACCAGACGGCCAGCGATCGCTATGCACACAGGATCCAGGACACACTGCGCAGGGTCAAAGCCTCGTTTCAGTGAGCGAACGAGCGCTGTCCTAAAGCGAGATGGCACAGATGTGGAGGCAAACCACCGTGAAACACAAGCCGTATCATGTCCAGACTCTTTACGGATACTGATGAGGAATTCTGTGCCAGGAAGCATAGATACTGGGATTGCACAGGACGTAGGTGTGTTAACTGGTGAATTTCCTCGACTTGGGTACGCATCTTTACCAGCCTTCGTTTCAGTATAACATGCTCATTCAAACCAGTTTCCATTTGATGAATGGATGGTTCACTTTAAAGGACAAAGACTCATCAAGTTTTCTGACAGCTACACAACCAAATAATTTAGTCTGGTTATTTATAGATTTATTGATGATAATTATTGAGAAAATTATTAATTATATTAATACATTTGAGTTAAGATTCAACCTTTTGAAACTCGTCCAGAGAATAGAGAAAAGTATTATACTTTTAAAAATAGACTATATTTCTACACCGTGGTAAAGTAATCTTAGAAAACATAAGTTTGGGTATAATTTAACTTGTTGCATTTGCATCTCTCCATTTTGTAATGTTCTTTAAATCGGGACACTTTGTCATTTCCCTGTTTTAAAGTTCACATGCACATTATTATGCATCTTTCTCATTAGAATTGAACTTAACATGGTCCCTCTGAGTGAAAATTATTTCTGCCTGATTTGTTCCCTGTGGTAACAGCCCTGTATTTTAAAGAGGACCTATTATACCCTTTTTTGATTCAACTAGAACAAGTTTTCATGCTTGAATGCTCATTATTTTCCTCATATTTTTCATTGTTGCAGCTCCTCTCTTCCCAGTCTGTCAGTAACGCTCTGTTTAGTTCCTGTCTCTATGAAGCCCCTCCTTCTGAAAAGCACAATGTGCTCTGATTGGTCAGCTGGAGCAGTGTGTTGTGATTGGTCAAATGCTTTGAGCGTGTTTGGGAAATGTCCCGCCTCTTATCATAACCGCCAGTTTCAACACACTACTAACTAACTTAACCAGGCCCCGCCCCTTTATTTAGCATGTGAATTATTTAAATGAGGAATATTGTGACGTGTTCATTCCCGGAAGAAAACTCAAGACTACAATGGAGGAGTTTCAGGGAGTTCAGAAACAGTGACACTGATATAGAGAATAACTCCTGCTGGAGGGACTTTGGAAACCTTTTTCATGCTCAACAGCAACATTACACACTGAAGACAGATGTAAAAAAAGCATAATAGGTCCTCTTTAAGAAAACCTTTGGTTTGAATTGTAAGCATATTATCAATAAGGGTTTTCTTAACTTAATGTGTTTGTTGTAACTGGCTCCTGATCTTTTGTTAATGTAGTCACTCTGGATAAAAGTGTGGCTAAACCAATAAATGTATATACAACCTGATGTCTCCAGGTTTTAGTCTATAAATAATATTTTAGACTTGAATAAAACCAGCTGATTTAGACAAGAAGCACATTGTTTACAGTGCAGGATTAAGTGTTAAAGGGTTAGTTCATCCAAAAATGAAAATTCTGTCATTAATTACTCACCCTCATGTTGTTCCACACCTGTAAGACCTTCGTTCATCTTCAGAACACAAATTAAGATATTTTTGATAAAATCTGATGGCTCAGTGAGGCCTCCATTGCCAGCAAGATAATTAACTTTCAAACGTCCAGAAAGCTACTAAAGACATATTTAAAACAGTTCATGTGAATACAGTGGTTCAACCTTACGGAAGAGGTTTAGGGCCAAGCAATAATAAAAAAAAATAAACCATCTCGAGATTAAAGTTGTTAAATTTCGAGAAAAAACTTGTTAAATTTTGAGAAAAAAGTCGAGATAAAATGTTAAGAATAAACTTGTTAAATTTCGAGAAAAAATTCGTAATTTAACGACTTTTTTCTCATAATTTAATGACTTTATTCTCAACATTTTATTTCGACTTTTTTCTCAAAATTTATCATTTTTCTCATAATTTAACGAATTTGTTCTCAAAATTTAACAACTTTTTTCTCGTAATTTAACGAGTTTATTCTCAACATTTTATCTCGACTTTTTTCTTGAAATTGAACGAGTTTTTTTCTCGTAAGTAAACACGTTTATTCTCAATCTTTTATCTCGACTTTTTTCTCGAAATTTAACGAGTTTTTTCTCGAAATTTAACAACTTTAATTTCAAGATGGTTTTATTTTTCTATCATTACTTGGCCCTAATCCTCTTCCGTACAACCTTAATGTTATGAAGCGATGAAAATACTTTTTGTGCAACAGAAAAACAAAATAATGACTTTTCAACAATATCTAGTGACGGGCGATTTCAAAACACTGCTTCATGAAGCTTCAAAGCTTAATGAATTGTAATGTAACGAAGCCTCGTTTACTGAAATCATGTGACTTTCACGCTCCGAACCACTGTTTGATTGTCCTTTTGCTAGCTAGATATCAAGAAATCTAGATATCAGCCTGTTAGTATTTTTAGAAAATATCACCATTCGGTATAACCAAAAGTGTCATTTGGTGTAACTGAAATTTTGATTAAACCAAATGACTTTTTTGGTGACAAATTTTGTCCATCTTGTAAAAAATTACAAAAGCATTGTTGATTTGATTATAAAAACCACATTATCTCATTGTTAACACTTAAAGGCTTAGTTCACCCAAAAATTAAAATAATGTCTTTAATTACTCACCCTCATGCCGTTCCACACCCGTAAGACCTTCGTTAATCTTCAGAACACAAATTAAGATATTTTTGTTGAAATCCGATGGCTCAGTGAGGCCTGCATAGGGAGCAATGACATTTCCTCTCTCAAGATCCATTAATGTACTAAAAACATATTTAAATCAGTTCATGTGAGTACAGTGGTTCAATATTAATATTATAAAGCCACAAGAATATTTTTGGTGCACCAAAAAAAAAACCTAAATAACGATTTATTTAGTGATATCCGATTTCAAAACACTGCTTCAGGAAGATTCGGAGCGTAATGAATCTTTTGTATCGAATCAGCGGATCAGAGTGCCAAAGTGATTTCAGCAGTTTGACACACGATCTGAATCACGACACAGAAGATTCATAACGCTCCGAATCTTCCTGAAGTGTTTTGAAATCGGCTATCACTATACAAGCTGTTATTTTGTTTTTTTGGCACTCCAAAAATATTCTCGTCACATTATAATATTAATATTGAACCACTGTACTCACATGAACTGATGTAAATATGTTTTTAGTACATTAATGGATCTTGAGAGAGGAAATGTCATTGCTCCCTATATGCAGGCCTCACTGAGCCATCAGATTTCATCGAAAATATCTTAATTTGTGTTCTGAAGATGAATGAAGGTCTTACTGGTGTGGAACGACATGATGGTGAGTAATAAATGACAGTATTTTCATTTTTGGGTGAACTAACCCTTTAATAAAACTTCAAAATTGATTATATCTCCATTATGTTTTTTTTTTACACTGTTAAAAACCTTATACATCAATAACCCAAATGACATAACACGGTCTCTAGTTCATTTTACTTAACAACAAACACATACAACCAAAACAGGCATAGCCTAGGCCTAATTAAAAAGCAAAAAAAAAAAAGAAAGAAAGAAAGAAAGAAAAAAAAAACAGCTTAAACAAACTTTAGGCTAGATTCAACCTTAAGTCACAATTCATGAATGTGCTGTGAACTGCAGTTAAATACGTTAAAGACCATTTGGCCGAATGTTTTCAGTTTTACCAAACAACAAACACACAATCATTCTGTTATTGCATAACATCACTAAAAGCCTGTAAATAACCATTTTTGTCCCACAAACCATGCCCCACCACACATTTTCACTGACTGAAGTACTGTCCCACTTTTTGAAACCACATTTCCTAAAGTGGGTCACTGGGAAACTTGTTTAAAAAAAATATTAAATATGTAGTTTATACATACAAAGTTATAATATTTTTTGATGGGCAAACATTTCATAAGCACATTGGGTCAAAAAGTACCAGGATTGTTTTGTTTAAAATGAACTTATACTCCTTAACATTGAGCTTGGGGTGAATTTCAAGGTGCTCCGCGTTTGATGATTGCTCCACCTTCATAAATGACTGGACATTTGAGATTTTATGTGATTTTGATCACATGGCACCACAGCTTTGTCTAACCCATAGTTTCACTAGTATGTATTTACACATGTCCCACTTTAGAGCAATTCACCCTGTCTATTACTGAACTGTAAACAAAATAGCTCTCACTTACTGGATATGACTTTCTTGTTTATGCAAAAAGCATCATCTCACTCACAATCCTTCATATTTTATTCAGTAACACTATACTTTTTTTTTTTGCTGAAAATGTTTTTGTTTTTGAGCCTCTGATGTGAGACTGTCGCGGAGGCGAGGAAACGCGCGCCCCCGGAGGCGCAGTGGCGCGCGGCGGATCCTCCTCATTGTTCTGTGACGGATCAAAGCGCTTCAGATAAAGGCTTTAATTGCGAGTCAAAGAGCTCGAGCCTCCTGCACTATAGATCATTGATAAAGGAAACAGTCAACATGCCGTTATCGTCATTGTCCAGCTAAACGATGCTTTCAAAGGCTCCTTCTCTCATGCACAGACATTCTAATACAGTCAGATAACGCCGAAGCCCTGATTAACTGCAGACCTCTGTTGCAAAGCTGCTTCACATGCCATTATTTCTGATTATCGCGAATATTATTGAATCACAATCTTTGCTCTTTTGTTTGATCATGAAACCTCAAATAAACATAATTAGGCCTATATATGAAGACTTCTGAATTGAGTTGTTGGGTAGATATTCAGATGCGTGGTGAGCTTAAGATTTAGGCTTCATTGTTGCAGCATTAAATATGCATATGCATACATGCACATTTATGCATACACAAAATTAAAATTTAGTCCATTATATAGAAATAAATGCAAGTGTTGCACAGTTGTAGGTTATTGGTGCAAGTAGATATTTTCACTGTGCCTGAGTAGTTGAGTTGAGTCAGTGGATCAGGCCTTAAGCTTGTCCGGGTGTGAATTTGCATTTGAACTGCTGGTCAATCAAAGTTAATTGTGTTGCTACTGTAATCCCTTTGATCCGTGATGTTTGCCAATGTCACCAAACGCTGCGACGGTGGCGCCAGAGACTCCACGGGACATCAGCATGTGTTAATGCAGGGCCATTTGAACCGCGGTGACGTCACACCTCTGTTTCCACTGTACTGAAACACAGACACATAGCAGAAACTACATAGGCTATACAAAGAGAAACTATATTTTAATGTTTTTTTCCCCCATTTTCGACTTTTTAAATCTCGAAGCAACACATAGTTGTTTTTATTTTTCAGCTGATGTAACAACAGAATAAGCATAAAACCCCTAAAATATTTAGAGGCTGATTTATAAGCAAAGTTTGTCAAATGCCAGAATGTAGGAGCAGATATGTAGAAAAGTCGTAGGAAAAAAAATAGTTTTTATTAATCATTTATTTAAAAAAAAAAAAAATACAATCGCAGTATTAATATTTTCCAATGATGTCACAGAACAGAATAAGTCCTAAATATTACAAAAAATACTACAAAATTCGTCAAATGCTAAAATGTAGGAACAGAAAAGCCTAAAAAAGTGTTGAAAAAAACAACATTTTATTGGTCTTACTTTTTTTTTTTTTTTTTAATTTCTTTAAAGTTCTGAGCATTTAACTGTTTGGGAATTTTTTTTCTTCTTCTATTTTCTATTGTTTTGTTCTATTTTACTATAAAGGTATATTTTTTTATAATATATATATATATATATATATATATATATATATATATATATATATATATATATAAAATACAGAGGTCTGTATATAAATACGTTTAAAAATTATATATATATATATATATATATATATATATATATATATATATATATATATATATATATATATATATATATATATATATAACAAAATTATTATATAGGGTGGTTTGAGGTTGATTGGGAAACTTATTCCACTTCATCTCAAAGGCAAAAAGTGTCCCAATCACCCTGAATTCACCCTATATATTATAATTCTGTTTATTTTATTTTGTAGTTAATAATATAGAGGTCTGAAGCTGATTAATTATTAATTAAAAATTTGTATAAAATTAAAAAGTATTAAAATCGTTTTCCGGCCGTTTCAGCTTGTTTTTTCTCCCGTTAAAGCTTCAAGTTTCCAGTTTTCCACATAAACGCGGCACTCTGGATCCAGTTGTTCTGACACTCATCCCTGTTTGAAGAGGATGCAGACAGCTGGATGAGCCAGAGGTTCTCACAGACAAGCTGGCGCCAGGCTTTCACACAATCACAGGATATGTAAAGACTTCAATAACGAGCCATTAGGCCTAATGATTGAGAATCGATCAGGCGTTAACTCCTCCATGCATATGTTAATGTGATCCCGGGACGCGCTATATATACCGAGGCCGCTTCTGGAGGCCTGGCAAACAGTCTTGGATTGTACTCGGATAGGTTCACTTCCTCTGCTCGGAGAAAAGACGCACAGCAGTCATGGTGAAGAAGTTTTCTGTGGACTGGCTCGCTCAAAGCTTTCATGATTCGGCGCCTCAAGCGGTTCTGGAGCCGGAGAAAAAGACGCACAGGCCTCACGTGCCGTGTGTGGTCCAGCCGAGACCCCCGACATCTTATGACAAGGTTTATTTGCAGCCAAAATCAAAGGTCACCAAAGCTGAACAGAAACCAGACTCCAACAAAGAAGCAGCAACTCCGGCTGCACCAAGAAATTGCTCGTCTCCAAGCTGTAAGTACTCATTGACTTCACAAATTGATTTCGATTCATTTCTGTTGATAGTATAAATGACAACTGAGCGTGTTTTAATGTTATACATAATTCAGTTTCAGAAAACAGCGGTTATTCATCCGGTTATGAGAGTGAAGCGGCCGCGTCTGAATGCGCGTCCGTCGAAGATGGAAACGATGTGGAGAAAGATGGTGCGACGCGCAGAATCAGAACAAAATTCACACCGGAACAGATCGACAAGCTTGAAAAAATCTTCAACAAGCACAAATATCTGGATGCGGGAGAGAGAGTGAAAACAGCCCTGAAGCTCAATCTGTCAGAAACACAGGTGAGACGCGTTTATCAAACTTTATAATCTTCATTTTGTACTTTATTTACATTCAGCAAATGCTTTCTCCAAAGCTTTGAACAATAGAACATGTTTTTAAATACGCATGCGCTTTGCTCTTCAGGTCAGAACCTGGTTCCAGAACCGCAGGATGAAGCTGAAACGCGAAGTGCAGGAGATGCGCGCGGACTATCTGCTGCCACCGATGGTTCTGCCGCACGTGCACCCGGTTCAGTACCACTGCTACGACAGCCAGCGACTTCCGTTTCCTCATCAAGGCCCTCTGATGCATCAGATCCCGTCGCAGCAGCACATGATGCCACATCTTCCTCATCATCACCTCATGATGCCGAGACAACATTACTACTGAAGACGCGTTTAAAGACTCTTTGAAACACTTAAATCACATTCTGTGTGCAATATCTGTACAGTTTGTAAAGAATTATAGCGAGGTAAATGTTTAAGTAAAAAGAAGAGTTTATTTATGATCAGAAATAAAGTATGTTTTATGCCAAAGGTTGCTTTGCTGGTTTGTCGAACTCTACAAGATTAAAGTTCACATTTGATAGAGTGATTAGATCTGAGTTTCTTAGTTTCGATTGAATGCACTGACTTTATTTACACATTATTTAGGAGTTTTCTTGGATCATTCCACATTCATTACGTAAGTTAAAGTCATTTATTGATCATCACAAGCACATTTCATGGCTCAGTTGTGGCCTCACCTCGTGCGTAAAACATTAATGTATGGGATGAAAGACAAATCGTCTCTCTTTAAACCCAGTACAAATAGAATGAACGCCAGTAGATTACTGTTGATATTACTGACTGTATGGTATAGGTTTTACATGCATGAAAGTGCATAGCATAAATAAACTTCAGAAAATAAAAGTTCAAATTATAACCAGATGATTTTAGACTCTTTCAGAGAAAACCCACACAGAAATCTACAATGTACATCACAACTTTTATATCCAAATAACAATATGCATGGTTCTTTTGATGTTGCTAAGGCGCTGCATTAGTCCTTGAAGAATTTAAAGCAAACGTGATGCCATTTGTGCACATTGGGATAAGGAGGATCTACAATAATATGAGTGATATTTATTTAAATCAAACGTAGGCGCCAAAGAAACCCTAAACAAACCAGGCCAGGCTATTGATCCTCAGGAGCCGCTGCGCCACAGCCTCATGCCGCGCTTTCATATGCGTGTCAACTCAGTCTGTTTGTCTCCGCCGCACTTCAAACGAGACCTAACGAGCAGATCATGGTCAACAATTAGTCCTAATTAAGTCGCCTATTGATGAGTTTACACTCGCCACATAATCCCAACAGACTGGCTCCATCATGTCTGGGTTGTGTGTGTGTGTGTGTGTGTGTGTGTGTGTGTGTGTTTTCACGTTACAGTGGAGATGTATTTATCGATTGTCCTGTAATATTAGCCCAGTGATAACATTAAAACTAACGGCCATCGGGGTCAATAACATCAATAAAATCAATCATAGGTCATAACGCGTGACTAAGTCATTATTTTATACCACCATTGAGGCATATCTCACAACAACCCAAAACATTCAACACGATCTCCTAGTACTTCATATCTATAGCACGAGTTTATGTTGTACTTGGCATACTATTTATACGCTGAAATTACTTTTTGCATGCATATGATATGCAATGGGTAGGATTAGTGGTGTGGGGTAGGTGCCAAAAGTATGCATCATATGCATGCCAAATGCACGCCGAAAATTGCGTATGCCTATATGCATGCCAAAATGGGTATCATACAAGCCGAAAATTGTGATCGTGTGCATGCTGAAACTGCGTATCATATGCATGCCAACAAATTGCTTCTCACATGAGACTAAAGCTGCATATCATATGCATGTCGAATGCACGCTGAAAAGTGCGTATTATATGCACATCAAACACGGTCTTGTCTGTGCAAGAAAATAGTGCATCTGATATGCACTTTCATGTGCACTTTCGGACTCAAATATTTCTATTATGTGTCTACTTAAGTTCAACAACTTCCTTTTCTTGAAGTTGCATTATGACTATTTAGTTTCTTGATTAATAATGCCATCAATCATCATGATTATTCAAGAGCATTTTACTTCTACTTCAAAATTTACTTCAAAAGTGTTACTTGCCATGTCTTTGTGATTATTTGTGCAATTTACTGGCAAATATAGTAAATTCTAAACCAATTTTATTCAATGTATTTTTTGCAACATAAGACTGTATGTTTAATTAAACTGAACCTGTGATATATCTCATTGGTATTATATCTGATTTATATTCTTCAAATATATGAAACTATCATGGGACTCGCAGAAGTTTGTGAGGCGCCAGAGACGCATTTAAATCTTTGCCGTTCGACATCAAACGCTTTTCTCTTTTCCTCTCGATCAGCACCATGTAGTTCTCATTGACAGAAGACAAAGGAGGAGAAACACCCTCTGTAGACACCAGGTTTGGATAGAGAGCCGGTATACTTCTACAAAAGGCCAATATTCCACACCCATGATGTCCAAATGAAAACGCATTTATTGATTTAATGCAATAAACACGCATTTTCTGGATTTCCATAGATTGGAGCTATAGAACTATAATGGGGATCAAGACTTAATCCGACTGTAAGTAAAACAGCGATCCACCCAAAGCCTCTCTTTCACTCTTTCATCTTCACATTATCGGCCGATGGATTATGTCTTGTCTTGAGTGGATGACCATTGATTGTATCAATGTGAATCAGTGCTGATGATTATTCATCTGTTCTTCTCAGGTACTTGAGGTGCTCAGACACGGTGGCGCCTGGATATCACAAGTACTCTGAACGTGTGAACAAGCCCATTGCGACATATATTAGCTTCAATTACAACACCCATCAGAGAGTTATAATTCCGCCGAGAGTCTCTTTACGCATGCAAATGAGCGGAGCGGACCTTCATAAAGTCAGGCCTGAGCTGAGGAACTACAGCTGATCAACTTGTGTTTAGATATTGTCAAACTAAGAGGAAACATCATGTCCAAGAAGTTCTCCGTGGAGTGGTTGTCCCAGAGTTTCCATGACCAGGATCATTCGCACAAACCATGTGCAACAGAAGCGCTCCATCTGATTGGAGAAGTGGAGAACAAGGCCCCTGATTCCCCTACAAGTGAGTATAACTTTCTCACCGCGCTGTCCAGGTTATTCTGGCTTTCGAAACGCATCTAACAGGTTCTTCCCATCTCTTCAGATAGTTGTGGGTACACATCGGCCTCTGAGAGCGATGTGGGTGAAGACAGTGAAGGAGAATCCGGGCCGCAGCGCCGCGTCAGAACCAAGTTCACCTCCGAGCAGATCTCGAGCCTGGAGAAAACCTTCAGCAAACACAAATACCTCGGAGCGACTCAGAGACGGAAAATAGCAGAAAAGCTGCATCTGTCTGAAACGCAGGTATACATGAGAGGAGCTGACATGTTTTTTTCTGTAATTCTTGTGATATTTTGTTTTATAATCATTTGCATTTTAACAATGCATTTGACTGAACTAATGCAAGATTTTCTGTTGTAGGTCCTAAACTTTAGAACAAGCTTCAGTTTAATGTCAGATCAATTTTCGAAAACATTTTTAGTCTTTAGCTTTTGAATAAGTTTTAAGTTTAGGCAGCACATTTCTCTAGTTATTTTATTATTGCATTTTATTTTATTTTATTTTATTATTTGTTTATTTTTATTTTAAAGCATAAACATTAAAAAGATTAGTATTTAATTATTGTTTATTCTTTAATTTTCCTATTTTAAAAAGTTTTTGTTTTATTTGATTTAATTATTTTATTTTAAAGCATAAACATTAAAAATATCAGTGATAATTATTGAGTTTTTTATTAAAAAAAATATAAAATTATTTATTTATTTTGAATTTTCATTTTTAACATCTCATTATAGATACCATGTTTATAAATGCAGGTAATACTGGGATGTACATATATCTAAAAAGTTTTATTTTATTTTATTTTTGTATTTTAAAGCATAAACGTTAAAAAAGTTAGTTTTTAATTATTTATTTAAAAATTATACATTTGTTTATTTATTTATTTATTTTTAATTTGAATTTGTATTTGTTTTTAACATCTTATTATATATACCATTTATACCATGGTATATATAATGTATATATACCATGTGTATATATATATATATATATACTTGTATTTATAGAAGAGTATTGTGATTAAATGTGTATTGCCATTCGGTTTAAGATGTGCCCTTTGAGAATTGAATCCTCACGATGTTGATATATTTATTTTAATTTTTTCTTTATTTTTTTTTTTTTAGGTGAAAACATGGTTCCAGAACAGACGGATGAAGCTGAAGCGGGAGGTTCAGGACATGCGCGCTGCGGAGTTTTTTGTGCCGACTGTTTTGCCGCCTGTGACGTCATTTCAGCACCACGCCATGAGCGGACAGCGCGCGCGCCTCTTTTACCCCGCGCGTGCACTGCAGCGGATTCCTGTACAACAAATGCCGCGACAACAACACCTCCACCCGATGCTATTTGCTCCTGTTACTTTTAAACATTTTCTTTGATTTGAAATGATCTGTAATCTAGAATCCAGATGTAATATAAAGAGTGCCCCAAAAGGGTTTTTTTTTAATTCAGAAGCACTGTATGTAGCTCTATATAAAAACATCTATATGTATGTACATAATTAAATATTGTCTTTACGCAAAATATGAAGAAAATAAAACAAATAATGCATTGACTCAGGCGTTTTGCAGTTATTTAAAGGCTTAATAAAGAATATTATGAAATCAATCAAATGGAGGACCAACATCAAACTGCATAAATGCATAAATATCAAAATGCATAAATGTAAACTTTGATAGCCTATACAGTGATTAATTAATTTATGTCCCATTTGATAGTGACTGAAACCTATATTATAGATTATTCAGATACTTAATCACAATGCTCAAAACCTCAATATGTTTTAATGTTTGGCGTCAGGACTGTATCTGCGGCCTCAGTCATAAAATGTTGCGTAGAAACACTACAAACCATCCTTCCTCAAATGTGCCAAACGTACGCACACGTCAGAACATGACGTAAGCACTGTTCCACGTCAAAGAGCATTGTTCTAAAGAAGGTTGGCGTAGATTTTAGCGTGCGCGCTGCTCTCTCGGCTGGTGTCTGTGTTTATGTGCTCGTGTGGGCAGATCCACGCAGCGCGACAGAAGCTCTCGGGCCATTAGCACCTTGAGAAGAACATCAAAGCCACTGTAACGAGCAGATGATTGAGATCCACTGAGATCAGTTGAGTTTGAATGGAGAAGTTCACACCCGCTGCAGAGGCGACAAACTCTGGCGCCATGAAGTCTGTCCTGATCCTGATCAGCGGTGAATGTGAGCTGAAGATCAGGTGTTAATAAAGCCAACAAACCTCCAACACACTGAGCACACGTGACGCGCTGCACAGCTGGCTCTCTTTATACACACAAATACAGTTACAAAACCACAATTCTTCAGTAATTATGGTACTTTGGATTTTGTCATTTTATTTTATTCAAAGATTGCAACTACTGTATTTATACCGCATAAACAAACAAAAAAGCTAATTATTTCCCTTAATTTATTTTAATGAGTTTTTTCTTTTTGTACACTTACAAATGTTGGGTTAAAAACAACCCAATTTGAGCTGAAAATGGAAAGACCTAGCAACTATTGTTTAAAATGTCTGTATGTCTGGCTTAAAATGAACCCAAAATAGGTTGGAAATTAAAAATCAGAAGAGGAAACAATAATAATCAAAAGGTAAACGAATTATTATTCATTAAACACATTAATAAAAGTTCATTTCCAACCTATTTTGGGTTCATTTTAAGCAACAATACAGTGATTTTTAAACAATAGTTGAGTTAAATAAAACTACCCAGCATGTTGGGCAGACATTTAACCCTACTGCTGGGTCAAAACAACTCAATAGCTGGGTTTGTCCATTTTCAACCCAACTTCGGTTGTTTTTAACCCAACATTTTTTAGAGTGTACATTCTGAACATAATGACATTAGCTTATAATTACTGATTTTATTTGATTTGCATGTTTGCCATTTTGACCAATATATGATGTAGTTTGTGTTTTCAAAGTTTTGCTCGGAAAAACCTGGGAAAAGACAATTATTTAAAAATTTGAAAATATTAACAGATTGTGTTTGTTTGTTTGTGTGTTTGTTTCAGGCAGACGTACATTTCAAGACTTCATGACTGGTTTGTATTGTCTGGAAATACATTTTCATCTGCTCAGATAGTAAGGCGAGTAAAATGAAATGGTATTTTTATTATTCTGCGCCTTATATTTACATATTCACAAGAAAACATGTTGTTCACAAATGTAACTGTTCATATACTCAGCTGGCATGAGGAACTCTTTATTAAGATGTTTTACATTAATGTCATGAGCAAAATGATCAGAGGCTGGGTCAGAGAGCCACAGGGAGGCAGTGCTCTCCTACTGTATGAGTGTGAAATATACATCAGCTTCACTTCTGTGTGCCTTCAACCAAACAAACGTGTGAAATGGATGATTATCAAATCAATCTATATGAGCTGAATAGATCTAATGCTCCATCACTGGTGATTATTCAGATTAATGAGTGTGTTGATGGTGCTGATCTCAGACCTGTTACTAAACTATCATGCGAAACACTGACTCTACATTTGCCATTGTCATGCAAGTCAGACACTGTGCATTTGTTTAAACCCTGCACTGTACAACACCAAAAACAACCGTATAAGTGGATGAGAGTAAGAAACAAAAATTATGCTTTGGAAAATCGTAATTATGACATAAAAAGTCGAAATGATGACATATTAAGTAATAATTATGTGATGAAAAATGAAATTTGAAAACGAAATGAAAATGACAGAAAAGTAATTTGTGACAAAAAGTTGAAATAAGTCATAATTATGAGATGGAAAAATGAAAATGATGACTTAAAAAGTTGAAATTATGACAAGTTAAAATTATGACTTAAAAAGTCATAATTATGACAAAAAGTTGAAATTATGACTTAAAAAGTCAATTATGACATTAAAACGTCAAAATTGAGACAAATTGAAATTGACATACTAAGTCATAATTATTAGTTGAAAGTCGAAATCATGACTTAAAAAGTCATAATTATGACAAAAAGTTGTAATTATGACACTGAATAGAAATTATGACATACGTACTAAGTCATAAATATAAGCCAGAATAATGACATCTAAAATTGAATTAATGTTTTTTTGTGTAATATGACTTTTAAGGTCATAATTCTGACTTTTTGTAATCTCATAATTTTAACCTTAAAGTCATAATTTTGATTTGGTGTGTCAATTTAGACTTTTATGTAATAATTATGACTTACAAAAGCATGATTTTTTTCTTATGCGTCAGAAATGGGCCTCTTAGATATCATTGAAAATCCAGCTAGAAAGAGTGTTTACACACAAATGTTTCTGCACAAACACATTTGACTTGATTTTCTCTACAACACAAAAGATTAAGACTGGAGTAGCAGACGGTGTCTGTGTTTCCTCAGCAGGCCGGTGATGAGGATGAGGAGGATGAGGAGGAGCACAGCTGCTGTAATGAGCGCAGGAGGGAAGGAGCCCATCAGTGGACACTTTCTGTCTTTGATTTGATGTAATGATTTCCTCAGGCCTGTTCCCATGATACCTGTATATGAGCTCTCCATTTATCATCCCTTTACTGTGCTAGACAGACTGATTTTCTAGTTGACTGCATGAAAAGCTGCAGAGTCCTTAATTTAGACAGAAAGAAAGAGTGAATGACATGAACGACAGAACCTCATTCGTGTTTGTAGACATTTATCAGGAGGATCCACAAATTATGGGGTAAACAGAGCTTTTTAATAGTCTGGTAAAAAGATTGACAAAGCATCTCTCACACACACACACACATGCACGCACACACACATGTTTGTTTTTGTGAATTGTGGGGACTTTCCATAGACTTCAATGCATTTTACACTGAACAAACTGTACATTCTACCCCCCTACCCTGCCCCTACCCCTAAACCTAACCCTCACAGGAAACTGTGCAAACTTTTACTTTTTCACAAAAACTCATTCTATATGATTTATAAACCCATTTACATTGTGGGGACCGCTGGCTGGTCCCCACGATGTAGGTGAACTCAGGTTTATATTACATCATGGGGACATTTGGTCCCCACAATGTAATATAAACAAAAGCACACATGCACGCACGCACGCACGCACGCACACACACACACACACACACACACACACACACACACACACACACACACACACACACAAATAAAAGTAATGTCATCATATATTTATATTTATATATATGACAACAGTTTTATTAATGTTTTTCATTTGAATTTGCATTTTTTTTACCACCTCATTGCTAGATACCATGTTGACCAATTTATGATTTATGTAGTTTGTTTTTTCAAATATAATCCCGGGATAAACCAACAAAGCAATTAATGGTATATTATTTATTTTTATTTTATTTTATTTTATTTTATTTTATTTTATTTCATTTCATTTCATTTCATTTCATTTCATTTCATTTCATTTCATTTCATTTCATTTCATTTCATTTCATTATTTCATTATTTCATTTTATTTTATTTTATTTTATTTTATTTTATTATTTTATTTTATTTCATTTTATTTCATTTTATTTCATTTTATTATTTTATTTTATTTTATTATTTTATTTTATTATTTTATTTTATTTTATTTTTTATGGTTTATTACACCATGTTGACCAATATATGATATAGTTTGTGTTTTGAAAGTGTAATAGTCTTATGTTATGTTATTTATCGCATTTATTTGATTTTGCATTTTATTGCATGATTAGAAAAATCTGAGAGCAGAAGAAAAATGATCTTTTTATTTAGTCATTATATCAAAAGAAGACAAACCAAACAAGACAGGCAAAGAAAATGAAACCCAAACACACTTGAGAATCCTTCCAATCCACTTTATTCAATTAAACAAGTCAGTGGAACTCACATTGACTTTTATTTTGCATCTAAAACCGAAGATTAAACACATTTTCAGAGGGTGTCAGCATCATTAGTTTTAATGATCCCTGGTGTGCTGAACGCTCCTGCAGGTGACGCTCGGGTGGAATACCTCTGCCGCCCCATTTTCCCATGCCCTATGCCTCTTTAAAGCTACATCTCAAAGAGGTATATGCATAGGAAAAAGGAACAGCGAGTGGAGTCCGACGGAAAGCCGGGAACACCTCGGAAGATTGAGACAATGAGAGACAGATCCACATTAGTAAAACATAATTATAATGCTCACAATAAGAAAAACACATCAGTAAAGATATACAGTAGCAGTCAAAAGTTTGGAGTACACTATTAAAAATAAAGGTTCCAAATGGCTTTTTTTTTTTTGGCTTTTTTTTTGTCAAGCTACTTGATTGAAACTTTCAAAATGTTAAACTGTTCAAGTTGATTTAACATGAAGCAACCATGTTTGAACAAGAAACCTGATACAAAATAAACTGTTGAAATAAAGTGAACAGCATCAAAACATCATTTTGGTTCCCCAAAGAACCTTTCAGTGATCAATTCCATTCCATTCCATTTTTGGAACATTTTAAAATCATTTTAAAAATCTAAAGAACTTTCTTCCATTATAAAGAAGATTCCATTGATATTAAAGTTTCTTAATGGAACCATCAATGCCAATAAACAACCTTTATTGTTGAGTCATAGTAAACTCATGAACAATATAAATTCAGTCCAAACTTTTGACTAGTTATGCATATACTTCCTCCCAGTCATTAAGTTTACTGCAAAGTTAAACATGGTTAAACTGAATGCATTATGAACAGAAAGATTTTGTTGTGCTCATATCGAGACTAAAGAAACGTGGCTTACCGAACTCCGCACCAGGACGATCTCCTCTTGTAAACTGATCCTCTGGGAATTTATTCCTTAGCCAAGACCTTGAAGATGTTTCAGGAAGACACAGTAACTGTTTGCAACACCGAGTCTCGGCCCTCCTCCTCCTCCTTCTCCTCCTCCTGCAATCTTAAATTTAGCACAAAAACAACACATTGTTTAGCGGATGGGATGCTGGCATTGGTTGGCACAGGTGCCCGTCATGGTGCTGTTTTGGGGCAGATGGTCACTATCTTGAGCCTGGACGTCAAAGGCAGGAGGAAAGCAGAGATTTCGGGACACAGCGTTCTCTGATGGCTGCAATGTTTCTTATCTGTCAGGGTCTCCCACTCTCCCAGCGGACAGAGGCTCCGTCTCCCATGATTCAACACACTCAAGGACCCGGACAAGGCCTCTTGGAGAGGAATGAGGACACACACACACACACACACACACACACACACACACAGACTAAGCGTTCAGGCATGTCAAGGTTAGCGCAGAGTCCCACTCAACAGGGAGAAATACGAGCGAGTGTTTGACTGTTTTCCTCCAGGGTCATCTGACCCGAGTCTCGGCTATCATACATTATAGCTGATGCTTTTCATAAAGGATCACTGTAAATATTCTCCCAGTGAGATATTTACAGCTGTCGAGGGCACATGCTCACTACAGAGGGATTGAATGTGTGATAGTGTTTGAAAGAGTTTTGAGAAGTTTTAGCGCAGGTGAAGTGTGAGATGTGCTTTTATCAAGATATTGTGACATCCATGTGTTATACGTTATGTCAAATCACGAGCTTATAAGTGAATATCACCTAAACGTGGCCCCAGCGTCAAAGGAAAAAAATGTGATTGAATTTTGGGAAACGCTTTATAGTTTAGGGTTCATTTCTTGCTATTAACTAGTTGCTTATTAGCATGCATATTACAAGGATATTGGCTGTTTATTAGTGCCTTTAAAGCACATATTAATGCCTTATTCTGCATTATCTTATTCTACATCCCTTAATCCTACCAAAACCTAAACTTATCAACTACCTTACTGACTATCAATAAGCAGTAATTAATTTACTGAGGCAAAAGTCATAGCTAATAGTGAGAATTGGACCCTAAACTAAAGTGTGACTGAATTTTGTATTGTGAATTAAGTAAATGAAGCATTTGAAACGTTTTCATTTATTTATATACACTACCGCTCAAAAGTTTGGGATCGGTAAGTTTTGTCTGCTCACCAAGGCTTAATTTATTTAATTAAAAATACAGTAAAAAACAGTAATATTGTGAAAAATTATTACAATTTAAAATAACTGTTTTCTATTTGAATATATTTGACAAAGTAATTTATTCCTGTGATCAAAGCTGAATTTCAGCATCATTACTCCAGTCTTCAGTGTCACATGATTCTTCAGAAATCATTCTAATATTATGATTTGCTGCTCAAGAAATATTTGTTATTATTATCAATGTTGAAAACAGTTGTGTACTTTTTTTTTTTCAGGATTCCTTGATGAATAGAAAGTTCAAAAGAACAGCATTTATCTGAAATACAAAGCCTCTGTAGCATTATACACTACCGTTCAAAAGTTTGGGGTCAGTAAGAATTTTTATTTTTATTTTTTTGAAAAGAAATTAAAGAAATGAATACTTTTATTCAGCAAGGATGCATTAAATCAATCAAAAGTGGCAGTAAAGACATTTATAATGTTACAAAAGATTAGATTTCAGATAAACACTGTTCTTTTGAACTTTCTATTCATCAAAGAATCCTGAAAACAAATTTTGTACACAAATATTTTGTACAATTGTACACATTAAATGTTTCTTGAGCAGCAGATCAGCATATTAGAATGATTTCTGAAGGATCATGTGACACTGAAGACTGGAGTAATGATGCTGAAAATTCAGATTTGATCACAAGAATAAATAAAAAATAAAATATTTTCAAATAGAAAACAGTCATTTTAAATTGTAATAATATTTCACAATATTACTGTTTTTACTGTATTTTTAATTAAGTAAATGCACCCTTGGTGAGCAAATGAAACTTCTTTTAAAAACATGAAAAATCTTACCGATCCCATACTTTTGAGCGCTAGTGTATGTACAGTATATACACTCTTAAAGGGTTAGTTCACCCAAAAATGAAAAATTCTGTCATTAATTACTCACCCTCATGTTGTTCCACACCTGTAAGACCTTCGTTCATCTTTAGAACACAAATTAAGATATTTTTTATGAAATCCGATGGTTCAGTGAGGCCTGCATTGACAGCAAGATAATGAACACTTTCAGATGCCCAGAAAGCTACTAAAGACATATTTAAAACTGTTCATGTGACTACAGTGGTTCAACATAATGTTATGTGTTAGTGATTGGCGACTTCAAAACACAAAGCTTTGCGAATCTTTTGTTTCGAATCAGTAGTTCGGAGCGAGTATCAAACTGCCAAAGTCACGTGATTTCAGTAAACGAGACTTCGTTATGTCAGAAGTGTTTCGAAATTTCAGTGGTTCACCACTGGGGGGCGTGACTTTGGCAGTTTGATTCACGCTCCGAACCACTGATTCGAAACAAAAGATTGTTAACACTTTAGTATGGGGAAAAATTCTCACTATTAACTAGTTGCTTATTATCTTGCATATTACTAATATATTGGCTGTTTATTAGTAGTTATAAAGCAAATAGTAAGGCATTATTCTGCAAGACCATATTCTACATCCCATAATCATACCAAATACCTAAACTTAAATGCTACAACTAACTTACTAACTATTACAGTTTTTCTCAGTTTCTTTGAGGCATTTCTCAGATCACAACTGAAATTCTCAACAAATTGACTATTTGTTCAACCTCCACATCATCTAGTCATATCATATAAGCAGTTTCTCATTCTTTTGAACAAATTGCAAATGCTTTAGTACATTCATGCAATTGATTATATACAATTGTCTGCTGTTTCCTACATTATCAATTGGTTATGTCATGTTGATCCAGATATATTATATGGCCTTACCCCTCAAAACATCTAGGCATTAGTTCCTTGCATAAGTCAATAAATGCAAAATCGTTGAACTAGTTGTCATAAACTGTCATGCATATTTACTTTACATTTCCATTCTATTGTTTTTTCCTGTTTTTTTGTAAATGTGTCCTGAATTGCGTCACTTTTGCACATCATAAACGCAGTTTCTCATTCTTTTGAACAAATTGCAAATGCTTTAGTACGTTCATGCAATTGATTATGTACAATGTACAACAATTTCCTACATTATCAATTGCTAATGTCCTGTTGCTCGAAATGTGTTATATGGTTCTCTCTTGAATAATGCTACCCCTCAAAACATCTAGTCATTAGTTCATCACACAAGTCAATAAATGCAAAATGGTTGACCTAGTTATCATAATGTCAAGTATATTATCTATAGCCTACATTCCTATTAGACATTTGTAAATGTGTCCTGAATTGATGAATTTTGCAGGTGAATCCTGAATTTCACTAATGGGAAATGTAAAGCATTAGATCAACCAATGACACAACCAGTTCTCTAAAGCAGCTCAAAGATGCATGTCATGAATCTTCAACTGGAAAGCATATATAGACAGAGCACAACATAAGAGTTTCAATTTCTGATAATGGAAGAACAGGGTCAACAGCTGGGAAGAAGAAGAGTAAGGATGTGTGGTAGAAGGGTAGGGAGGCAAAACAGAGGAAGAGGTAGATAAGGCAAAGGGCGTAGGCACGTTTCTAGTGAAATGAGGCCCACTATTGTGAGCTATGTTCTCAATCATGACCTTACAATGGCTTATGCGGGTCTAAATGTGCAGCCGAACGTTTGGAGAAAAACCTTTTCCTCAATCATTCAAGCATTTCATAACCGGTATGTATTTCAGCAATGTGCACTTTACTCCAATATGGTATGCATGCTATAATCTTAATAATACAGTGGCATTTTTACACTTACAGTAGCACATTACACTTGCTTTACACTTACAGTATAGTAGGCCAAATGAACTTTATACAGATGCATACTATATCACACACATAATACAGTGTATGTATATATAGTCTTGTCTTTTTTATTTATCACAAGGATATTTTACAGTAATTTGTTGACTGTCATAAAAACCATAGCCACAGTTTAGGCTACATCTGAAATATTCATCACTGTTATATTGACAACATGGCTAAACATTTTGACTGTCTTGTTTGTGAACAATGACACAAAGACTGATATGTTCATTGACATAAATACACACTGAACTTTGGATTTTAATCAAGTTACAGGCTTTTGCAGATAATCTATTGTGCGGTGCTGTTTGTACCAATTATTTTGAGAAATGCACTTACTGGTTTGCAAATCTTAAGGATCATTCAAGAAATGTACCAAAGTGTAATAAGCAGTAAATCAGGAGTAATTCATAGATGATAGTGAATATGTGTTCCCCATACTGTGAAGTGTTACCAAAGGTTCTTAAAATGTTCTTCAGACTAAGAAAAAGTGGTTCTTTTCAGAACTGTTCACTGAAAGGTTCTTTGAAGAACCAAAAATGCTGCTTCTATGGCATCACTGTGAAAACCCCCTTTTGAAACTTTATTTGAAAGAGTATGCATGTACATATTTATTTACTTATTTATTTCTAATTGCTATAATGAGTTTATTTTTTGTTTGTTTGTTACAATTTAAAGTCAGTAAGCACATACTATGGTGTGTGTGTGTGTGTGTGTGTGTGTGTGTGTGTGTGTGTGTATGGTTTATGAGGACACTTCCTGTGTCCTCATAAACCAAATGGCTTAAAAAACATACTAAATTCAAAAAATATAGACAGTTTTCTGTGTAGGGGTAGGGGGAGAGAATATGTACAGTATAAAAGTGTGTGTATGTGTGTGTTTTGAATCTAATCTCACATTTGTTTCCTCAGGCTTTTCAGAAGAGAACATCTGAGCTCTATTATCTGTATCATTACTTTTGACTTCTTTGTCTGTTTTTTCTCTCTCACTTTTTAGGTGAAACATCTGAGGCGAAGATGATGCTTAAAATCATCAACTGAGAATTACAGTAAGACTCGTAAGCTATAAAAGAGCAAGATTTGATTAACAGCATTTTTTTGCAGTACATTCTGATACACTAGTGTTCAAACGTTTGGGGTTGGCACGATTTTTAATGTTTTTGTTTAGTCTTTCCTGCTCAACAACGCTGCATTTATTTGATTAGAAATACAGTAAAAATGGTGAAATATTATTAGAATTTAAAATAGCTGTTTTCTATGTGAATATATAGTAAAGTGTAATTTATTCCAGTGATCAAAGCTGAATTTTCAGCATCATTACTCCAGTCTTCAGTGTCACATGATCCTTCGGAAATCATTCTAAGATGATGATTTGCTGCTCAAGAAACATTTCTGATTGTTGAAATCAGTTGTGCTGCTTCAGATTTGTGTGGAAACCGTGATACATTTATTTCTTTGATGAATAGCAAGTCAAAAGAACAGCATTTATTTGATATAGAATATTTGTAACATTATAAATGTCTTCTTTTTATCAATTTAATGTAACCTTGCTGCCTGAATAAAAGTATTAATTAAAAAATAAAACATCTTACTGACACCCAAACGTTTGACCGGTAGTGTATTTAACAGATAGTCAATAAAAGTGTGCTGTCTAACCACCTTCAGATAATCTGTTCACGTATGACACGTTCATTACTGAAACTCTCACACTAACTCAAGTCAGTTCCTCATCTAACCTCGATTTTAGAGCTCTGGGCCTTTTTTTTTATCCCACGTCAATGTTTTGCCAGATTTCACAACAGAAGTACGAATATGCCGAGTGCAGCAGAAATGTGTTTTTTGCGGCTTTGCGATAAATACTGCCGTCTGAAGTCAACATACACAACCAGCAAAACACTTCACACTTGTACATCAGTAAACTCTTTAAACTGTGTCCAAAAATATCAGCTTCACATTGATCTGTCTTCTGTTTTTCAGTCGCTCAGAGGGAAATGTTGCTCAGATGTTTTCTCTCATATAGCTCAGAGACATTTTGCTGATATACAAGTTAAAATGCATTGATGCAAATATATTAGTAACACTTTACAATAAGGTTCCAATGATAAATATTTCTAAAGCATTTATTAATCTTAGTTAATGTCAGTTTCAACACTTACTAATAAATTATTTAAATAAAAAGTTAATATTATTTAATGGATCTTTAAATAATGGATTTTTAACCAGCTCAAATGAACAAAAATGAATAAAAACTGCAACAAATTCACTGCTCATTGTTAGTTCATGTGAATTAATGCATTAACTAATAGGGCCTTATTGTAAGGTCAAACCAAGATATTTTTCATGGCCATTTATGTAAATATATTTACATTGTTCAAAATATATATTAATATTCACCCAGAATGTATTTTCAAGATCGGATCTCTTTATACTGTATTTTGGCATTTGAAGGGTTAAATGTACCTTATTTTTTATGTAAAAAATAAGCTGTGCTTTATACAACATATATTTTGACCTGATAAAAAAATGCCAAGACGACAAATGAGTCAACAGTTTTCACTAAAAAAATAACGTGACGATTTCAGATCATTTGATGAGAAATATTCTCAACTTTTTTTTTTGATTTCAGACTTTGATGTCTTGATGAATCTGAGAACATTTTGTGCTATAGTTTCATGCTTTTCTGTAATCATCCTCAAATCAATATTTTGTGTCCATGCATTTATTTGGTATCTTCATGCACTATTTGAGATAATATCATGATATTGTCACTCAAATGTTGTTGAGCAGCTCAAGTCGATTGTTTAGTCTATGATTATCTCACTTCCTCAAGGCCGCGTTCCTGTCGGGCATTTTTCAGCTCTTAAAAACATGTTTTTGAAAATGCCTCATTCATTCTGAACACAAGATGTTTTGTTTAGTGAAATGTGCTTTATTTGAGGGCTTGTTGCAGCCACAGATCTTCAGCGTTACGGAAGCGTCCGTGTCTTAATGTTGGCAGACATGCTGGAGCACATTTGGAAGAATAATTCAACTAAAAGCTTTGCCCCTTCAATGATTCATCAGCGTTCTGCTCCAGATAAGCATGGCAGAGCCATCAAACATTTATCAAGCTTCATTAACCACTGATGCTCTTCACCTTTGCTCATTCATATGCTGAGGATTGGAGTTGACAATAACACATAAACAAAGAAAAAACAGACGCAAGATGAAGATGTTTTCATGCTGTACGCCTCCGTAAGCCCTCATTAAGAACATCACTCTCATCAGTTTTTGAAGCAGAAATGTTACTAAAGTCACATTCACTTATTATAGTAACATTCACACACTCACATGTTACTTTATAACACTTTTGTATGGATTTTTGAATCATGGGGTCATGCAGTTGCAGTCAGAGTTAATATCTATTCAGAATCTATATTTGTGGAATACTGTCTGTCCGTACAAAAGGAGAGACCGGGGCTAGTTGTCACACCGTTTACTCCTGTATCGACTTCAAAACTGCTATCATTACTCTGCTGAAACATAGGATAGAGTTTATGCTGTCCACATGGGGTAAGTTGTCACAGTGAAAACATGGCAATTTCATGGTTTTCAGGGTAAAATGTTATTGTTTAAATGCTAATATAAAATATCAAACAAGAAGCAGCACAGCTGTTTTCAACACTGATAATAATCAGAAATGTTTCTTGAGCAGCAAATCATCATATTACAATGATTTCTGAAGGATCATGTGACACTGAAGACTGGAGTAATGATGCTGAAAATTCAGCTCTGATCACAGAAATAAATTATATTTTACAATATATTCATATAGAAAACAGTTATTTTACATTGTAATAATATTTCAGAATTTTTACTGTATTTTTGATCAAATAAATGCAGCCTTGGTGAGAAGAGACTCATTTCAAATAACATTTGTTATGATTCCAAACTCACATATATAGGTGTGTGTGTGTGTATAGACTATAATAAAATTTGCAAAGTTACAGAAAATATGAATTTGTGTAACTGGAATTTTAACAATAAATCATATCAATACTGAGATGCAGTCCTGACGATTTCCCCATGAGACAATTTATCCAAAATATATTGCAAGCACATGGTTGTTTATTAATGTTTTTGATATATTTAATTGTGAAACTTTTTTATATCTATACTTACTTAAAGAAAAAACAAACAAACAAAAAAACAGTGATATAGATCTGACAACGTCCCCATGTGACAACAAGCCCCATTCTGCATTATACACTGAACACTGTACACTAGCATTGCATTTCTGGGTCACGTTCTCTTCCTTCCTCTGGCTGCATGGGGTGGCGAGTTTGGTTTCACATCCGGATGTGTTTGGCACATCAGGACTCACAGATGGAGATGAAAAGTCCCAGGACTCGCCTGCTAACAGCCAATCAGCACGCGGCAGTGGGAGGTCTGACAGAACGGGGCCACGGGCTCCACAACTGTGTGTGTGAGAGAGAGAATCAGTCACAGCGCACCATAAAACACATGACATCTGTTGAGACAACAAACACCCCGGCTGACAAGAGAGATTGGAAAGATTCACAATGACACCGACACATGATTCCTGATGCTTTCATTAGCAGTACATCAGTGATAGATGTTTTTGACAAGATTCATGAGATTCACCCAAACTGGAAGAAGACATTTTGTTTCTTAAAAAAAAACAAAAAAAAAAAAAACATATTTTTAGGACCATTAAGGGTTTTTATTTTGCATTGGGACATTTTCTTGACAGACATTTTCTTGCACATCCCAGATAAATAAATATATGAAAAAAAAAAGAAAAAAAAGAAAATTGTAGCAGATATCTATCAGTGATTATATATTAGTTTCTAATTTTCGAAACGTGATTTTATATAAATGTATTTTTAAAATAAATTGATAAAAAATTGTAAACATAATATATTTAGTTTATAGTTTCAAGATCCACAAAAAACACAAAGAAAAGTGAATTAGTGAAGGGAAAAGATGCAGATACTTGATCTGATGAATCACATTCAAATGCACAGATATTTTTTCTGCAGCTGTTGCTGTTCTTCCAGCATTAAAGCATTATTATACCAGCGTCTAGACAATAATCACACGTTCTCTTAAAACATCTTCGTGAAGCCGACGTGAGAGACTCTCCCAGTAATTCAGGGTTTGTTCTCATCATGCGCTGCTTTTGCACACCGATGTTATAAACAAAAAGAAACTCCAGCATTTCACCAGTTTCTCATGAAAACCTGTCAAAAACAAGTCTGGATCAAATTCCACTCGAAATCATAATAAAAAAAGTTGCATAGAGAAAATAAAGCTCATATTTAGAACCATTACAATTCTCAGTTTCCTATTGTAAAGTGAATATATTTCAAATTTAAAGAACATTTGTTAGTATTTGTTGTACTGTTATTCATTTTTGCATCATTTTGCAAACTCTTATAGTGCAAAAAGGCTTCATTTTCTTAGAGAAAAATACTATTTCTTCTCCTTTAGATTTTAGGGTGAAATATACAGTGGGTATTTCTTTATAAGATTCACATTCTGAGTTTCCACATGATTCTCTGTAGGTTGGAATCATCCAGAGGATCAGAACTGCTGCGTCCTCTCGTGGCCTCTCTTTTCTCTCCGGCTTTCACGTCCATCTCTCTCTCTCTCTCATTGTACTGTGGATGCGTCTTTGCCCGCAGGTACAGCACAAACCTCTAAACCTGTCAGGCCTTGTCAAAGACATTTCAATTTGAAGTTCTCCCTCAGGTCCTGGACTGAATTACCACTTCAAAGTCAGTGTGGATCCGGGCGTCCCCGTGAGCCGGGCCTCGGGACTCCCTCAGAGAGAGCCTGCACTCATCAGATAATGAACAACATATTTAGCATATTAATTATGATATTTTTGTGGAGTCAAGCTTTTTTAGCTCTTTAATTTGAGGAACTGGAGAAAGCTGTAGTGTGTGGAAGCGGGTGAAGAAATGATGGATGCGTGGCTGTCAGTCACTGTCGGGATGCTGACATGTCCAAGAATAGATGCTGAAGATAATATAGTGTCGCAGGAAACCTCCTCGGAGTCTTTTTAAATCGGTCACATGGACGTTTCTGTAACATCAGCCATTAGTTTTCAAAGGGAAAAGAGTTCTGGTGGTTGCTAGGGTGTTGCTAGATCATGATTAGGCCTGTGCACTAATGCATAAATTATGTGAGAATTTGAATCTACGGAGAATATGCAAAGAATTCTGACTGAGAGTCACATGATTGTTTACTGATATTATTATATAAGACGTTTTCTGTTGCACTTTATTTTAATATGATCTTGTTACAGTGTAATTATACAAATACGTAATAATAATTAATAACATGTACTTACTATATAATTAGGGTTTGGCTTAATTATGCATAATGCATAACTTACTGTTATTACATGATGTGTAACAGAGACTTTGTAAAATAAAGTGTTACCACATTTAATTAATATTAGTTTAAAAAAAATAAAGCTTAGAAAAACAAGAAATTATTAACTTAAAAAAATGTAAAAAAAAAAAAAAAAAAAAATAGAAATGTAACCCATATAAAATAAGTTTAACTGTTTAATGGCAAAAAAAATTAAAAAATATATTGAAAACAAAAGCACATAAAATTAATACAAATTTAAATAAAAAGTTTATAAAAGTGAAAAAATTTAACAAATATGGCAACGCAATAAAGTACAGTAATTATTGAGCAACATTAATTATCAATGTTTTTATGATATTTTATTATATTTTTTAATTTTAACAGTTTTTATTATTTTTTGTTAATGTTAGTTACTAAAAACAACCATTCATTGTTACACTGTAAAAAAAAAATATTTTCATGATTTGTTATCTCAACATTTTTTCTTTTGTCAAATCAATTTAGATAATTAATGTATTAACTAATTTTTTTTTTTTATTTCAATGAACTCAAAATTTGTAAAACAAATGTAAGTAACTTACAACAATTTTTTTTTTACAGTGTAGTACATGTCAGCTCAGGTGCATTAAATAATATTTTAATACTTTTGATTTTAATAAATTAGCTAAAATTAACATTAACTATAAGGTTAATAAATGCTTTCATTGACATGACAAATTGCATGTCAAAAGTGTTACCAATACAGAGAGTGACGTGTCTACTGATAATATAATGAAATACAGAAATGTATTGCAATGTGCTGAACAAAGTCTGGCAGGTAAAATGAACTGAAATCACAGCTTATTCATGCGGATTACTTGCATTAAGATCAGAAACGAGTTAAACCCTCTTGACAGCAATTATGAATCAATTAATAACGAACTATTGTGTTTCTCAGTTTCTCATCCCGCACAATCCACAGAACATCCCATATTAAACAAGACACGACGTGTAGGTTTGATCTCCACTAATTACAGTGTAATTCTACAATTAAAGATCAAACGTTAATGAATAAAATATTCAAGACTCGCACTGTGTTCAGGAAGGGTTTGTTCTTTCTGTTTCTCTTTGATTAATCATTTCTGTGTTGGAAGCAACATTTTATTGTTTTCTAGCTCATTTCTTTTGTTTAATGTGTAATTTTGCTGGTCTACAACCCACTTTGTGTTGTTACAATGTTGGTAGTTGGCTATATGTAAGTGAACAATGTTTACTCGTGTTACCTGGATAGAGAAATTCATGTTCATTTGTCAGCAAAAGTCAGCTGGATGATGCAAAACATGTCACTTCTGACAGCTCCAGGGTTTAAAATGGCAGATTATACTTCCACATTGTTGAATCCCCGCCGACGGACAGTCTGATCGATGGAGGGTTATTAACAGAACAGTTCTTATAATAGTAGGTTTATCACCGAAAACTGTGTCATACTTCTTTAAACAGCATTATGGTAAACATGGAACACTATGGCAACAGATTTCTTGCCTGCATGCGATGGCAGTTTCTTTCAGTTTTCCTCCTCTGTTTGTTTCCTTCATGAAATAAAAAATAAAAAAGTTATTTGTGACTTTTTGTCTCACAATTCTGATTTTATGAGATATAAAGTCAGAATTGTGAGTTATAAAGTCAGAATTGCGAGTTATAAAGTCAGAAATGCGATATAAAGTCAGAATTGCGAGATATAAAGTCGGAATTGTGAGATATAAAGTCAAAATTGTGATATAAAGTCAGAATTGCGAGATATAAAGTCAGAATTTCATTATAAAATCAAAATTGTAATATAAAGTCAGAATTGTGAGATATAAAGTCAGAATTGTGATATAAAGTCAGAATTGTGAGATATTGTGTGATATAAAGTCAGAATTGCGAGATACAAAGTCAGAATTGCGTGATATAAAGTCAGAATTGTGAGATATAAAGTCAGAATTGTGTGATATAAAGTCAGAATTGTGATATAAAGTCAGAATTGTGAGATATAAAGTCAGAATTGTGATATAAAGTCAGAATTGTGATATAAAGTCAGAATTGTGAGATATAAAGTCAGAATTGTGAGATATAAAGTCAGAATTGCGAGATATAAAAAATTGCGAAAAAAAGTTTATATCGACCAATTCTGAGTTTATATCTCACAATTGTGAGAAAAAAGTCAGAATTGTAAGATAAAAAGTCGCAATTATCCTTTTAATGTTTTTATTTAGTGGCGGAAACAAGCTTCCATAGTTTGGCCTGTGTTCGTGGTCATTCCGTTTGAAATGTTGACTACAAACACTTTGTTTTTTCAGATTGTCCGTCTCTGCGTTCTCTCCGTATTTACGATTCTTTGCAACCTTTAGCCACTGCCTACAACGCTCTGGATCTTTCTTTGGAAACCGAAAGTAACTCACTCCCGCTAAATAACTACTCTTTGAATTCTTGCACCCAGGGCAAATACAAGTCGATGCCATTATGACAAAAAGTTTTCTAAGTATTTCCTACTAAAGCAAGGTGGTATTTAACTTTGGTAAATGTATCGTTAGCAGACAGGTGGGCGTGGCCTTGGATGGCAACATGCCCAGTGCATTATGGCTGTTGAAGTTTTCCTACCTAGGTGACAACAGCCTTTTATCTCTGTTTTCTCTAGTGTGGTAGCACTGATTTCAAAATCAGTTCTGCCTTTCTACTATTATAGGCACCCAATTTTGCCAGCAATGAAAGGGTTAGTTCACCCAAGATGAAAATTCTGTCATTTATTACACACCCTCATGTCGTCAAGACCTGTAAGACCTTCATTCTTCTTTGGAACATAAATGAAGATCTTTTTTTGATGAAATCTGAGAGATGTCTGACTGTCACTCCATTGACTGCATTTCAGGTCTTAGTATGGATAAAATATTAAACTGAATTTTAAATAATTTGGTTGGAGTGGATGTGCATGTCTCCGTTTGCTGCACTAACTTCCACAATGAAAAACCGGCTATTTAATACAAAATGTTTCAGGTGTTTCATCATTTTTTTTCATCTAATCAAGCATGTTTTTTTTGAAATATTGATTTAGTTGGTAATTAATTTATTGGTTTTGCCAGGTCCTCAATATCACTTTCCATCCTGTTAGTATTTTGCAAAACCCCTTTAATTAACACAGGTTCCTTAATGACATCATCCTCCAGGAAGTGATGCCATTTTGGTGGGAAAACAACCACACAAGTAGTAGCAATGAATTACACCTCATGTAAACAATGTGTCAATCATTTACTCAGTAATTAAACTTTTTTCCTTTTTTTTTTTTTTTTTTTTTTTTGTCATTGTGTAAATAATCAAGTTATAATGAATAAAGTTGAAGTGTCTGAACCAGTGTCCTCTTGTTAACTAAAACTATTACAAATCATTTTCATTATTTGAAATAAAGATTAAAAATATAAATATTAGATGAAAAATTAAAACAAAATAAAATGAAGCAAGTTTTGAAGTATTGAAGTGAAAATATTAACATATTAATATAAAAATATTAACAAATACTATGGTAACATTTTCCAATAAGGGCCCATTAGTTAATATTACTTAATGCATTAAGTAACATTAACTAATTATGAGCAATACATTTGTTACAGTATTTATTAATCTTTGTTTATGTAATTCATATTTGTAATTTATCTTTGTCATTGTGTGAATATTCAAGATATAATTAATAAATTTGAAGTGTCTGAACCAGCGTATTCATTATTAACTAAAACTATTAAAATCGTTTTCATAAATTGAAATAAAGCAGAAAAAATAAATATTACATGAAAAACTTAAACTAAAAAAAAAAATCTTTAAAATTACAAATAATTAACTTAAAAAAATAATTGAACAAATTGGAATTTGCCTTTTTTTTTTCTTGGAATTTGAAAGTTATTTTTAATATTAAATGACTAAAAAATAAAACTGTAATAAAAATAAAGGTAAATAGAAATATTAAAAAGTAATACAAATGACAAAAGTGTATAAAACATGACTAAAACTAACTAAAATTAAGTTAAAAACTGAAAGAATAAAAATAAAAGCTAATTTAAAATATAAATATATAAACTATTATATTATTAAAACTAATATATATATATATTATATACACTTTAAATTACAACAAACCATTTTTAAAGTTAAAGTTCAGTTTTGCATAACAGGCATGACTCTCTTTTTCATCCAAATTCAACTTTTGACCTTTTTACAATTGTTAGCTGATATATGAAAAAGCCAACAGTGCACTGCAGATGTTAATTAAAGTCCTATCTGTGCAAGCGAACAGGCCGATAAGGTAGAGACGTCACACCGGAGCAGGTGAGCGTCTCTCAGGCTGATTCTCGCTGGCTTCAGGGTCAGAGCGACTCCCACGCCACAGACCGGCTCGCTGATAGCAGCTTAATCAAAGTGTCTCTTTCAGCTCTGGGAAATCCTGTGGGAGAGAGAGAACAAGAATGAAAGAATGAGTGTTTGTGTGAAGGGAGGAGAACACCGAGATCTGCTGCACTGAAGTGTGTGAGGAGAAGGTCAGGTGGCTGGAACGGGACGGAGAGATGGATGACGGACGAGAGGTCAGAGAGGTCAGCCGCGTCTGTGATTGCAGCGACGCTTGACCGGATGCTTGTGATGTCTCTCGTATGTAACCCCACACAACCCTAATGAACAGAACTTACACTGATCATGAATCACAGCTCTGGGGAATGTGGGGAGTTGACGTGAAAAAGTTTGGGGAAGTTGACAGCTTTATAGGCTACATGGAATAATTTGTACTTTGTCTAAGGTCCATTTACTATGAACTACTGAAGGTGAAAATGGTGATTAAAATGATTAAAACTTCAAAACTAATACATGCTTTAGCCTAAAATCTTGATCTTGATTAAAATGAGATGAAATGAGAATATTTTGTAACTATTACTTTAATCTGACTAATTTTCAAATTGTTTGTCATAAATCAACATCTCAGGAAATTGTTATGGTGATTCAAATCAGAATATGACTTTCTGTTATGAAGCAGGACATTGATTTCAAACATACACTTTTGGGAGACACAAGTGAATAGGGAAAGAAATTATCCATCAATATTCCTATGAAATATTAGATATTCATAAGAAAATGTTGCCAATTATTACACTTATTTTTTCATTACACGTTGCTCCTAGAACAAATTAATATGCAAATTTACAATATATCAATGCACAGTGTAGGATGGGAAAACCTGCCTATGGCCATTTTACACACATATTGCATAAAGTAAAATAGTATATCAAATCATTCTGTTATGTTCTGAGTCCTGGAGTCCACTACAGTATAACACATAAATAAAATATCTTTTTTTCAGTATAATATATATATATAAGTTTTTTTTAATTTTTTTTTTTTATTATTGTTTTCAAAAACATTAAAAAGAGTAATATTTTAAAATATTATTAAAATCTAAAATAACGGTTTTGTTTTTGAATATATCTTAATGGGTAATTTATTCTCGTGATCAAAGCTGATTTTTTTGGAATTTTTTTTAATTATTTGAAACTTTTGGCCAGTAGTGTGTGTGTGTGTGTGTGTGTGTGTGTGTGTGTGTGTGTGTACTAGTGGGTGCAGGACACTATAGTTCATTTATGTAAGTGAGGATAGGAAAATAAAGTAAACTGACATACTATACCCAAAAATATGTCATACAGTGGACTACCAGTAAAATTGATAAAAAATTTGGAACCAAAAATTATTCACTTTGACCTGACCATGTTTAACTCTGAGATCTTGTCATATTTTATTACCATTTTTTTAAACTATAGTGAATAAACTGTATTAATAAATGAAATGTTCAAGGTATCTGAATACATTTTGGTTTGACTGTATATATACATGTTCAAAACATCTTTCTTTTAAATCACTGAGTTCATCAAGATAAAACTTTTTTTTTTTTTTTGATGAAGCCTTGCCTGTCCTGAAGGCTTAGTTGACCTAAAAATGAAATTTCTGTCATTAATTACTTACCCTCATGTCGTTCCACACCCGTAAGACCTTCGTTCATCTTTTGAACACAAATTAAGATATTTTTGATGAAATCCAAGAGTTTCATCTACACAGTTTGCTTTTTGTGCTTCCAGGTTCTAAGTCAGAACGGCAGCTCAGCATTGGCCGAGGCTGTTCATGTGACCAGCACGACGTGTGTGTGAGGCGTTCAGACGTAGAACCTGGAAGCGCTAAACATATCAAATATCTTATGTAAAAAATAACTTAGTTTGTGTTCTGAAGATGAACGAAGGAAGGTCTTATGGGTTTGGAAGGACATGAGGGTGAGTAATTAATGACAGAAATTTCATTTTTGGGTGAATTAACCCTTTAAGGTTGTAGTTTGAAGGTTACACAGAAGTTTCAAACAGATAGATAGTTTAACATCTAATGCAATGACATTCAGATAGTTTTAAGTGTGATTTAAGTGTCTACTTTTTAGGGCTGTATTATCAAAAATATCGAAGCATCAAGTAAAGCAGCTCCCAATTAAAATCTGTTAAAAAATAACATGAAAATTTGAGCATTATGCTGGAGCAGCTTTTAAAAGACTGAAGTAATGAAATGATTCCTGGGTCAGAATGACCTGCACAGAAACGCTCCTGTGTGAAAGAGGCATTTTCAAACAAAAAAAACAGAAATGAATGTAGAAATGTTCAAGCATATAAAGCATGACTACAGTAGCTTTGACACACACCAAACAGGTACCAGTGAAGCATTCAGATTTCTGAAGGTCACTCTTCATTCAAGGTTATTGTTTGTGTTTGGCTGAAGGTAATGAGCTGTCAATCACAGCACACGGCGGTCACGGGGGGACGGCGTCCATCAGACCCTGTTTAAAACACTGAGTGGAGATGACAGCTGAAGGAGGCATGAAAACACACTGATCATCTCTGTCATCTGTCCTGGCATGTGAATCGTGACTCAGAGGACGTTCACTGTAACGCTGGCTAAAAGACGCGTCTGCTCTGGCATTTCTCTCCTGAACCACTCGTGACAAAAGGACGGATGAATGTAGACGGCGTCTCTTTTGTTGTTTTGTTTCATTTGAATAATGGTTAACCGAGGTGAGTGTCCTCTGACGGGCAGACACTGAGGTCACACTGTCCGTCAGCTGGGTACGGAGCGCCGCCTGCTGGCTGCTTCATCACTGCTTTGATGCAAAGTAGTACACTAATATTATGAGCATGCATATTGTGAAAATCATTTCTATGCATGAAAAGACGGGTCAGTAATCCATGGTTTTACATTGCACTGCACATACTGTATCCCACAATGCAATAAATGAAACAAAAGTGATATCAGCCCAAATTTAAACAGTTTGCCTCAACATGTGATCAGAATGTCAAATGTCCAGAGTAATAACTTTTTCTCTGCAATCAGCTCACTGATAATAAGGTCACGTGACCATAATGACATTTACTATTGCATACTACTTTACTTACTACACTGAAAAAAAAGTGGCAAATAACACATCGGAGCCCTATTTCAATGATCAGAATCCACTTTTGCTAGTTTAACGACAGAAAATATGGTCCAAAAGGGTTGTCTCTATTTTCTTAATGATTCATGGGAGTGTTTTGGGCGTAACGTGCAATAAACCAATCAGAATTTCATCTCCCATTCCTTTTAAAAGCCAGATGCGCCTGCACCATGCTGGATTCGCTATTTACGTGGCGGAATATAGACACCCACAACCTGACGAGTCAGTTTAAATACATGTGTGTATTGCCATGATTAGTCAAATAGTTAGCCAATTTCATTCGTCATTACTGCAAATAGGTAATTCTGATACACGCATTATGACATGTAGGCATTTTTTGTAGACTTTAGAGCAGGTTTTTGTTGGTCAATGATGCAGTCGTTTTTAGTTGCTTCAAAATAGCAACACGCCAACAATGCACCTGAACACACCTTGTTTTCAGACCAGCACGCCCATGGGTGAACAGATGGCCAGGAGTGCATTTGCTATTTAAACAACGTGACGCTGGATGTGAAAATGACAACTGCGTCAGGCTGAAATTAGCAAAAAACACTGGCGTCGCATTGCGCCGGGTGTATGATAGGGCCCATCGAATTAAATGTGGAATTTTGAAGCAGAAAGACTAAAATGTAAAACATACTCTAATCATATTTGTTTTATTTACAACTTCGAAACCACATTTCCCAGGAGTCATTTCATCTCTTCAGTCTTTAAAAGCTGCTCCACCATGATGCTCAAACTTTCATGCTCTGCTTGATATTTATATAACATGCTTCGATAAAAACTATCTGGACACTTAAATCACATTTAAAAATATCTGAATATCATTGCAGTAGATATCAAATTTATATATACTGTATTTAATATATATATACACACACACACACACACACACACACACACACACACACACACACACACACACACACACACACACACACACACAAACACACACACACACACACGTTTGTTTTTGTGAATTGTGGGGACTTTCCATAGACTTCAATGCATTTTACACTGAACAAACTGTACATTCTATCCCCCTACCCTGCCCCTACCCCTAAACCTAACCCTCACAGGAAACTGTGCAAACTTTTACTTTTTCACAAAAACTCATTCTATATGATTTATAAACCCATTTACATTGTGGGGACCGCTGGCTGGTCCCCACGATGTAGGTGAACTCAGGTTTATATTACATCATGGGGACATTTGGTCCCCACAATGTAATATAAACAAAAGCACACACACACACACACACACACACACACACACACACACACACACACACACACACACACACACACACACACACACACACACACACACACACACACACACACACACACACACACACACACACACACACACACACACACACACACACACAGCCTTTTGCCTTCAGAACTGTCTTAATTCTTCATGGCATAGACTGAACAAAGTGCTGGATTTTAGTCCATATCATCATGCAGTTGCACTTTTTGGGGGCTTCAAAACACGTCCCCCTTTCACTACCATTATAAAGCTTGTAAGAGCCAGGATAATTTTAATATAACAACTTTCTTCCCCATTCTGATGCACACACATTTGTTTTATTCATTTAGAACTCCAAAATAATTTTTACAGTGTACATTTAAAAAAATAGTAAATAGTGTGCTAGTATTCGATTTGGAACACATCCCAGCTCTTCATATCTCTTTTCCAGCTCCAGCCCGAGCAGGTGTTGCCATAGTGATCAGAGGAACATCAAACACCTTCATTCCTTCCTTCACTGCACATGCAGCTCAGAGATCACGCAACTCTCTGCTACATCACCGTCTTTATCCGCTTTTCCAGGAAAAACATCAAAACAGCCCTAAAAGAAGTTCAATTTGCAAAAGAAAAATTGCAAAAGATGTGACTTTTATGCTTGAGAGTAAAAAATGTGCACATACAAGAAGAAAAAACATTAGCCTTAGTGAATGAATCTCACAACACATATCCATTTATCACCGCAAAATCAAAAGAAAGTAGTAAGAAATTATAGTTCCATAAAGAAAAGGAAGCATACTTTTTTCCTTTGCATTTTGACATTGTTTTAATGACAACTGAGAATATTTACATGCAAAATTCTCATTACTTTATGTGCAGTATTTTGTTGTAATGCATTTCAGTAAAATACAATAATGCAATGATTAGATATAGGATAAATTAAAGTTCATTCATTTCATTAAGCTATCGTCAAATATTTTTTTTGCATTACACAAATAAGGCTTAGATGGTTAAATGTGCTTAATTGTCACAACCCCCCAAAAATGGCACATTCATCTCATTTTAAAGGCATTTAGATATCTTTACTGGACGCTGTCAGACAGGTTTGATCATCACAGCTGTGTGTTTATGAACGCACGCTTCATTAACACGTCAAAATAAATGCATCATTTCAGCCTGTTAAACATCTGATGCATCCAACCGTTTCGCACACATAAACTCAGATGCATGCACGGATTCAATGCATCTGTGATGAATTATGTGTCTGCTTTCAGATGCTCATGACTGAGATTTCTAACATTTTTTCAATCGATTCATAATATGCGGCTGAAGGCCACTGCTTCGTTCTGCAAAGCAAAAACGGCACAGGAAACAATATTCACCCTCCCTTCTTTGTTTCCTTTTAATTGACTTTTTAACAAGGTAACGAAGCGGCAAGGCAGATAGTGAATGAATGGAAGCATCCTCTACTTTATCACTCTGTCTGAGAGAGCAGCAGACGGCACAGAGACATTCATTAACTCACTTATTGTGTTTCTGTACATCCAGAGAGAAAGAGTGGAGGAAAACAATGCTTCTGAAGTGTGCACGAGTGCCTCGTCTTATTTGGAACGATACATGCATCCTAAAGAAATGAGAGGCAAACTGAGAATGGCACTGATTTAGTGCAGCATGCTTTTATTTGCTTACAGTTTTGTCTTCCCTTTTATGGGTCTTCAGATATGTGTGCAAGCATTCATTGATTTACTGCTGCAGCTGCATCATACCTACAGTCGGTAAAGATGCACAGACACGTTTTACAATCAAAACGTCTGACAAAAATAAGTTGCGAGGTTTGACCCAGCTAACAAATATATGCTCTGAAGAACATTTTGCTAACGTTATTTCTGAATGTTCTCTGAAGGTTTTTTTTAAAACTCTCTGGGCCTCTTTGATCAAAAATGACCGAAAACTTTTACATTGTGATTTTTTTTTTTTTTTTTTTTTGCTTGGTGAAACTTGGTGAATTTTGTCACATTAGTTATGTGAACACAAAAAAATCGTGGACATATATATATATGAAATAGCACAGAGCAAGCTTTTGGAAATGTGTGACATAAAATCAATAATTCAGCCACAAAGCAATAAAAAACAAACAGCAAGGAAGAAGTTACACTCCAAAACATCAAGAGTACAAAACAGACACACCCACTCAAACACACACGCAGAGACACACACACACAATACACTATTATACACACACAAATGAACTGGTGTGGCTGTAACAATATGGTAAAATTAAGACTAAAATAAGAGGTTGAAATCAGATCAGACCCAGATTGATAAAACACACCTGCTCATTTTTTGTTACATTTTTATTGAATTTTGATGTTGTGTAACAAAATGTCCTCCTCTGTGTTCATGTTTGACTGCAGTAAAATGAATGCAAAAACCGACACTTCATAACAACATTAAAAAAAAAGGCAAAATCTTGACAAAAAGTAGTCTTTGAGAATGTCTACGTATAAATGCAAATACACAATGTAATAAAAATACATATTTATGTCTAAAATATTTAAAAATAATATTAGAAAAAAAATGTGTATTATTTTCAATGGGGAAAAATAGCTATTAAAAATTGTATAAATATTGCAAAGTATTATAAAATACCCTCAAAATTCTAAATAATAATAAAAAAATATTATTAAACAAAAATATATTACTTTGGTTATCCTTGGGGTGGAAAAGTTACATTTTAAGGCTTCGGTCACTCTTGACTGTGAAGAAGCAAAGTGTGACCCCTAAACAAAGAGGACCAGAGGGTTCTAAAAATGCAAACATTAAGGGAACATTCTATTTTATCATTCTTCAAACACTATGAGGACATTACTTTTGAATTTCCTCTGAACATTCCGAAACAAGTAGTAACATTTAAAAAATGTTACGAACATTCTGAGAACGTTTTCTGTTAGCCGGGAAAATACAACAGATGCTTTGCGAGAAGTTTTGTGTCTCTTTGTACTTCAGGTTAATTTAATGAATCCACTGAAGATGAATTTACATACCTGCAAATGTGCTTTGCTCTTCGACAGCATCGATATATTGAGCTCCGTGAATCCTAAATGACATGACAGAATATATTTAGCATCCCAAAGAAGAGAAGACTTGCCTTACAGTGTCCAAGTACTATTGGAGGTCACTGTGCGTCAAACACTTGTGGAATCAACTTCACGCCTTTTATGATTCACAGATGTAGTATATGAACTGTATTGTTGTGCACTGAATTATTTATGCAGACGCAGTACTGTAGTTCTGCCACTGCAGACAATAACAGCATATGAACGTACTGCTGACTAAACGCATGCTAATAAATAGACCCAGAATCTGTGTACTTCTTTTGTGCATTTTAGGAGTAAAATTTTGTGTGTCAAACGGAGCATCAAATGAATCAAAGTGGTGATGAATGTCTGCACAGGCTCAAAACACAAAAGTTAACAGCTATTAAACAAGCGTGCATGCAAACATAATCCATTATGATTGCGTGAAGAGTTAACAGAATTAAAACAAATGGTTGTGAATTCACGCATGTGCAAAAGCGAGCGCCTGGAGCGTCACATTTACATACCTGCAAACCTAAGTTATTCGTGCTTCTCTCCTTGACAGCATCGGAAACAGTGAGCTCGGTGAATCCTAAATGAACTGACAGGATGGATTTAGCATCCCGAAGTCAAGATACGCATCAGATATCATCATCATAATCATCAGCTCAATTACTGAGAGTGAAAAAGCAGCCGACGGCAGAGATGGAGAATACGGTTACACTGGGAACGAGGGATGAGATGAGGAGAGAGATTATAAAGATAGAGAGAAACAGAGATGGAGAGACAGAGATGGAAAGATAACGGCCGGATACTGATGAGTGTCCTATTTTCTTACACCTATCCTCTGATCTCCACACACTCTGAAGCGTTCTGAAGAAAGAAGAAAAAAATATATTTTCAGAGTGAATGTCAAAAAAGCTTGTCCATGTATCATTGAAGAATCAAAAGTAGCATAAAATTATAGTTTCTTAAAGAAAATGAAGCTGTATTTTTTTCTTTGCATCATTTTGAAAGACATTTCCATGCAAATTTCTTTAATCAGTAGAAATACAATAATGCAATGATATTACAGGATGAATTAAAGCTAGAACAAAAACATATGATGATGTATAAATACATGAATAACTTTATACGTTCATCAGATTTATTTATTTATTTTTTTGCATTTTGACATTATTTTGATGACAATTAAAAACATTTCCATGAAAATTCTCATTATTTTAATGCAGTATTTTTTTTTTTTTTTTTTTTTTTGTATTGTATTCCAGTAAAAATACAATAATGCAATGATTAGATGCAGGATAAAAAAAAAAAATATTATAATGATGTATAAACACATCAATTAATAATTTTAATTAATAAATAGTTATCATCAGTCCTTTTGTGCTTTATTCCAGTAAAATACAATTAATGCAATGATTAATTATAGGATGAATTAAAAAATATCATAATGTATAAATACATTAATTTATATTTTATTAAGTTATCATCAGATTTTTTTTAATGGCAATTAAGGACATTTCCATGCAAAATTCTCATTACTTTTTTTTTTTTTTTTTTTACTTTATTCCAGTAAAATACAATAATGCAATGATTAATTATAGGATGAATTAAAGCCAGAACAAACATATAATGATGATGTATAAATACATTAATTAATAATTTTACTGTTATCATCAGATTTTTATGTTTGCATTTTGATGTTAAGTTTATGACAATTGAAAACATTTCCATGAAAAATTCTCATTTCTGTAATGTAATATTTTGTATTGTATTTCAATAAAAATACAATAATGCAATGTTTAGATACAGGATAAATTAATAAAAATAATATCATGATAAATAAATACATTAATAATTTCATTAAGTTAGAAGAGTAAACATGCTTAAGTGTCATCAAAATAAAATCCTATTTGTCCTTAAATAGGCTGCAGTGAATATGAGCTGAACCCTGATGTTTTATAGCACATTCATCTCGTTTGTAAGGTGTTTAATTATCTTTACCTGACAACAAAACAAAGACACTGTCAAACTGGTTTGATGATCACAACTGAGTGTCCTATTCTCTTAAGCCTATATTAAACCTCCACACAGTCTGAAGAGTTAGCTGATGGTCTGTCCGTCAGGACACTGAAGCTCTTCTGGACTCATGATGTTCACATGCATCATTCATGTCTTCAGCTTGTTTACCTCAGAGAGTCTGTACACGAGTCTGTCTGAGCGTTAGTCAGACGTTTGAGTTTTTATTCAGGCCAAGAACCACCTGAATAGAGCCGAACCTCATATCTGACATGTAAAATGACCGATAAGAGTTCGTTTCGTTTTTTATATGGGGTTTACATCGACTGAAACTGACACCACAATAATAGACATGACATGGGAAAATGTTCATATAAATTCATCTATGTGCAACTTATCAATGCGTGTTGACACATCAATCAGACTTTCTCAGAAACAAAGTGGTTTTGGTACTAAATAAATGCCTCAAACAGAATTAATGCTTTTAACCTGGGAAAACCCAGTGATTACTCCTTCATAATAGCCTATTGATCCAGTGCTTTGAAAACAGGACATACAAGATAGAAACCAAGACTTCTTTCAGGGTTATTAACATTAACTAAATCGGAATTTTTTTTTCTGTTCATTTAAATGAAGCTAAAATAAAATAAAATATAAATATTAGTTGAAAAACTTAAAATAAACAAACATTAGAAATGTCGAAGCACTACACTCTAAAAAATGCTGGGTTAAAAACAACCCAAGTTGGGTTGAAAATGGACAAACCCAGCGATTGTGTTGTTTTAACCCAGCGGTTGGGTTAAATGTTTGCCCAACCTGCTGGGTAGTTTTATTTAAACCAACTATTATTTAAAAATTGCTATATGGCTAGTTAAAAATGAACCCAAAATAGTTGGGAAATTAAAAACCAGATGCAATTAGAGACAACAATAATAGACAAAAGGTGAATGTTTATTAATAAGCTTTAATATTTGATTCATATAAATTTAATAGTTTAATAGTTTATTAATATACATTTATTAATAAGCAATTTAATAAATGTTTGTTGTTTAATAATTATTCATTGAACATTAATAAATGTTCATTTCCAACATACTTTGGGTTAATTTTAATTAAGCAATACAGTAATTTTTAAACAATAGTTGAGTTAAATAAAACTACCCAGCAGGTTGGGCAAACATTTAACCCTACCGCTGGGTTAAAACAACCCAACCTGGGTTGTTTTTAACCCAGCATTTTTTAGAGTGTAAGATTGTTAACTGGAAATAAATAAAAATCTAAAAAGAAAACAAAAATAAATATCAATTATCAAACCTAATAAAATGACAAAAGCACATGACCGCATACGAAGTGGTTTTCCTACAGAATTGGGCTACTTTTACACTGTTGCAGCTTGTTGTTTTTCATGTCCACGGGTTGAAACAATCCCAAAATAGCATGATATTAAGTTCCTGGAATGCGAATTTTACCAGGGGAACCCAGCCAAAAATGCAGATTTTACACTCTGGAACACTATTTTTACCAGGGGACCCACTTTAGCATTTTCCTTCAGGTCAGTCCTATGTTCATAATAAACAATCCATTTGAATGTCCACTGTGATCTTGTCCTTTTAACATTTAATGGGTTTTCCCGTGCCCTGCTGACACTGACAGCGCTAGTCAAAGCATTAGTCATTTGCTTAATTGAATTTTTTGTATTGTGTGGTAACTGTTTTATAAAAGCATACAAATTTACAGCTCCTTAGCTGTTATAATTCAATGTAAACCACGCTTCTTGGGGCTTATCGCTTTGATAAAACTATAATAAAACACAAAATAACCAAACATTTCCCAAATAATTTTTTAGTGATTTTCTTTGCATTTTTCCCCACAGACTCACTTGGTGTGATGAAATTTTTACCCATGCAAATGCAGTGAGATTAATTGAATCATTTTGGTCCTTAAATGTTTAAGGTACACTATGGGAATATAAATATTTATCAAACATTTTCTAAAAGCATTCGATTAAACAAGGATATCATGTGAATCATGCTGGAAAAGCTCCAGTTGTTTGGCATTTGTGTTTCACAGGATCAAATCTGAACACCCGGTCTGTTTTGAGCGCCAAATCAGTTCATTAAAAGTTAGCTTTTACTTTCAGATCTGGAAACGATTGCAGACAAATGTTTCCCTGAACCCAAGCTCTGGCTCCGCGGATCACATCAAAAGTCAGTCCTCTGCTGCGAGCTATAAAAAATAAATCAACAAACATGTTAATAATTAATGCAAACCAATGAAAAGCCCTTACTATGTAGAGCTCAGTGTTCACAGCATAAATTTGCTTGTAAGAATTTTAAAGCTTCCGAAAACTGAAGGAGAATACGATAGAAAGCTGAGGAAAGCAGACTAAATATCTCTGATCTTTCTAATGAACAGCATTAATGTGAGCAGGTCAGCGAGAGGTCCTCATTAAAACACTAATGTTACAACAGCTCTTAATAAAACACACAAAATGGAAAATAATAAGAGCAACAGAGAAGAAGAAGAAGAAGACAGTCTGTGCATTTTCCTCAAAGGTGTGAGGAGGAGGAGTGTGTGCTTTTGAAGGTCTTTAAATCACTATTAAGATGTGATTTGATTTCTAAAATAATGATTGGCAGGATGTCTGAGACTTCATGCACTGATGAGGATGGGATTGAGATTGCTGTTGTTTTTGTGCATAAGACTTATATACACACTTCCGTTCAAAGGTTTGGGGTCTTTTGGAAAGAAATTAATACTTTTATTCTGTAAGGATGCATTAAATTGATCAAAAGTGACAGTAATGACATTCAGAATGTTACAAAAGATTCTATTTCAAATAAACGCTGTTCTTTTGAACGTTCTATTCATCAAAGAATCATGAAAAAATCAAATGTATCACAGTCCACAAAAATTCCACAAAAATATGACTGTTATCAACATTGATAATAATCAGAAATGTTTCTTGAGCAGCAAATCATCATATCAGAATGATTTCTGAAGGATCATGTGACACTGAAGACTGGAGTAATGATGCTGAAAATTCAGCTTTGATCACAGGAATAAATTACACTTTACTATATATTCACATAGTGAATATATTCTAATAATATTTCAAATTTTTTTGTGTATTTTATATCAAATAAATTCAGCATGGGAGAGCAAAAGAAACTTCTTTTAAAAACATTAAAAAATCTTACCATTCCCAAACTTTTGAATTAGTGTACACAAATTTAAATTTATCATAACTTGTTTCTGTCAGTAATTTTTGTTTTATCCTTGGCAAAACTCACCAAGTACGTCATAAAAATTGACTCTGATTATATATAATATTATACATATTACAGCGAGGCATCCACATAAAACTATTTAAAAATAATTATTAAAAAATCAAAACAGATGCATAAGAAATATGAAAAAATATTATATAATCTTCTTTTTATGTTAGACGGGATGCCAGCAACTGTTATTTTACAAGGTTAAATAAAAAAAAGTGCAATATAGCTGCTCTTACTTTGTACGTTTTGCAGAGCTGTTCGATTCAGACAGTCACAAAGAGTGTCTAAAACATCCTCAGTGAGAACCGGTCCTGTCCGAAAGAGCATGTTTGTGTCAATTAGCCAGTAAGAGCAGAGTGTTTGACCTGAGCACCGTCCCTCTCCGCTGCCGACGGCTGCGTTCACTTCCAGGTGAGTGATCGTGGAAACACACAGTGGAGCAGACAGGTCACGCCAGGGGTCACGAGGTCACTGCTGAAACCACAAACATGCACGAGAGCTGGGAGAAAGAAAGAAAGAGGCAGAGACCTACTTTCAAACCAGAGCTTTCCAAGCTGCTTATCTGGTGCTGTAAGTGATATTTTTGACATGCAAGAAAATGTCACTATTACCTGACAGATATCACTCGAACAGATGTCCTGAGAGGCTCTGTGACAGCTGCAGGCTCAAACACAGCGAAACAGGATTGAATAGAATAGAATAGTAGTGCACTATATACACTGTATATTTAGGGGTCATGCACTGAAGGTGCGTATATAGGCACCTATTGTATCTGTTAGCGTTCTTCTTCCTGTTCTGCTCTGGAAGTCTATGGCAGCCCATAGAACCACTTATAAAATTTGGCACACTTATAGAGGCCAGTCTGAACTGTCATCATAACAAATTTAGAGTCTCTAACTCAATCCCTCTAGCGCCACCAACTGTCCAAACCTGCACTTATATTTATACTAATCATTTTTAAATGGGCTAACTTTTCCCGTTATTTTGAATTTGCATCCCAAATGACGCACTATACAATATGCACTTATACACTATGTACTATGTATTCATCCATGTAGTGCACAAATTGTAAGGTTATTTTTTCATTTAACATCGTAGTCTGATACCTTCTCCCCCTCCGCTACGTAATTAAAGCTGCGACAGTGAGTGCATGAAGTGTCCAACATTCCACACTTTGTTTTTTCTGTTAATTTAGTTCTTTTTGGAATTTTCAGTGTGAACACTACTTGCGCTATATTAAAAAATGTCACAGAATAGCGCACAAGTAAAGCGAATTGGGACGCACTTTTACTTTTTCGAACTCCTCCTAGAATGTTGCTCCGATTTTTACAAAAACTGAACCAAGTCATCTTCAGACCATGCCGACAAAATGTTGTGGAATTCAAGTTGATTTGTCAAACCGTTTTTGAAAAACGTGCGAACGAATTTTCTGTAGCGGCTTGTGAAAATAGACGTAAGGCTGCATCTCCTCAACATTTTATCGCATTCAGACCAAACTTGGTCCATGTCATCACAAGCATGACCTGAGGTTATGTACTGCGTTTCAGCACCACCTACTGGTCCAGAGATATGAAAAATGACTATTTTTGCTTATAACTTCTGAACACTTTGTCCAAAAATCATAAAAGTTGTCTCATTAGATTCAGGGCATCATGCCAATTCGCCAACCAATTTTCCCATATCGGTCATTTTGGACATCTGCCATTGTAGTAAAATATTGTATTTTAGGAACGCATGAACGTGTCATTATGAAACGCGGTATGGTTCATCGGCACAATGCCCTGAAGGAGTCTGAGAAGTTCTGGACCAGCACCACCTAGTGGTGAAAAAAAATATTTACATGCTTATAACTTTGGATGTGGTTGACTCATTTTCATGCTAGATTTCACCTTATGGTTTGTGAAATTTTGTGATTTAGCGTTTAAAAAACATTTGCGAATAACATAGAAACCGTTAGTCTGACCGAGACGAAACCACCATAGGAAAATATGAAACATAGGTGGTTGACTAAACTCTAATGGCCAAATGCCAAAATTTTGATAGTAAGTGGCAAAAAAATACAAAGTCAGGTGTGGGTGTTCACACTGTATTGCCAAAAGTTTTGGTACGCCTGCCTTTACATGCACATGAACTTTAATGACATCCCATTCTTAATCCGTAGGGTTTAATATGGACTTGGCACAATGCAGTCAGGCAAGTACTATTCTCCTGGCAACCGCCGAACCCAGACTCCATCGGATTGCAAGACAGAGAAGCGTGATTGGTCACTCCAGAGAACACGTCTCCCGTGCTCTAGAGTCCAGTGGCGCGTGCTTTACAGCACTGCATCCGACACTTTGGTGATGTAAGGCTTGGATGCAGCTGCTCGGCCATGGGAACCCATTCCACGAAGCTCTCTACACACTGTTCTTGAGCTAATCTGAAGGCCACATGAAGTGTGGAGGTCTGTAGCTATTGACTCTGCAGAAAGTTGGCGATTTCTTTTTTATGATACCACTAACAGTTGACTGTAGAATATTTAGTAGTGAGGAAATGAATGGACTTATTGCACAGGTGGCAACCTATCACAGTACCACGCTTGAATTCACTGAGCTCCTGAGAGCGACCCGTTCTTTCACAAATGTTTGTAGAAGCAGTCTGCATGCCTTGGTGCTTGATTTTATACACCTGTGGCCATGGAAGTGACTGAACGCCTGAATTCAATTATTTGGAGGGGTGTCCCAATACTTTTGGCAATATAGTGTATAAATGTGTTTAATTCCTAAACAAAATGAAATATTTTCACCAAATTTGACGCTTATGTATGGGGCACTCTGAGGACACACAAAAAGCGGTGGGACTGCACCACTTGGTGGCACTACAATTGAACAAAACAAAAAATTGGCTCTAACTACTGCACCGTTGGTCTGATTGACTTCAAAATTGACATGCAGTGTGTCTCAGTTGCTATCATAGTCCACAATGACATTGTTGGACTGCTGCTAGCTTCCTTGTTTGCAGCTTAATTGCTGCTTGTAGCTATATTCCAAAATATTTTTGCATGCACAGTGTGAAATACTAAGCAGTATGAAATGATAAATGTTTCAGCTATAGTAGGGTACAATGTTGTCACACAGCATAATCACAGTGCATATTTGATTAAACTACTTATAGTTTGGGTTGGTAATATGTTTTAATGTTTTTGAAAGAAGTGTCTTCTGCTTACCAACGCTGCATTTATTTAATCGAAACTACAGTAAAAATTGTGAAATATTATTAGAATTTAAAAATAGCTGTGTTCTATGTGCATATATTGTGAAATGTCATTTATTCCTGCAATCAAAAGCTGAATTTTCAGCATCATTACTCCAGTCTTCAGTGTCACATGATCCTTCAGAAATCAATACACAGTTCATGTGGATTGTATGTGAAATGCTGGTGTTGTGAAAACAGCTGAATAAATCTGTAGAAACACTGCTTTTAGTTAGTTTGTACTCACGCAACACCACAAACTAAGGCTGTTTTTATTGCTGAAGATGTGATACTGTACACCATTTTAGAAAACACACAGAGCAACACTTTTAAGACAAACCTTCAAAGCCTGTAAAGCTCAAGAGAACATATTAAAGTTCAGAATTGACAGTGTTTTAGGGATCAGTGCGTGTTTGGAATCACTTTGTCTCTCCGAATAGGAATATGATCCTTTCTAATCTGCATTTTTTAAAACTCACATTACAATCACAGTTATTCATAATTTATAATTTGGCAACTAACTGAAATAAGTGTAAGTTGATACTTACCATAATTATGATATTTCAGCATGTAAAAAGCATAAACATCCTCATATAGGTCGTAATTACTCCTACTTGTACAACCTGGCCTGATGTAGATTAATTTAGGCGTCAATAGTGTTGCCATAGAACACAGAGATATGGAAGCTTGTTTCCGCCACTGAATTAAAAGAAGGTACTTGTAACCTATCTGAGATAAATAAATATATATATATATATATATATATATATATATATATATATATATATATATATATATATATATATATATATATATATATATATAAATTGCGAGAAAAAAGTCAGAACTGCAAGAAAAATTTCAGAATTGCAAGAAAAAAGTCAGAATTGCAAGATAAACTCACAATTGCATAGATATGAAAGCTTGTTTCCACCACTGAATTAAAAAAAGGTACTTGCGACCTATCTGAGATTATATATATATATATATATATATATATATATACACACATACTGCAACTGCCTGTTTTAAACAGTCAGAATTGTGATATAAGCCTGAAATTGTTAGAAAAAAAAGAGTCAGAATTGTGGGGAAAAAATCTGAATTGTGAGAAAAAAAGTCAGAATTGCGAGAAGTAAGAATTGCGAGGAAAAAAGTCAGAATTGTGAGATATAAACTCTCAATTGCAAGTAAAAAGTCAGAATTGCAAGAAAAAAAGGCAAAATTTTGTCTTTAAAAATTATCTTTTCATTTTTATTTTTTTTTATTCCGTGGCAGAAACCAGATTCCATACATAGAAGAGCGATCATGGCATGAACACAGTAAAATTAAAAACTGAAGTGAAGCTAAAACTGAAATAAATTAAAAAAATGAAAACCATTTAAAAATATTTTTAAGAACCAAAAAATAATAAACATGAAAAAAGCATGTGAAATTCCGTTCAAGATGAACATTCAAAGCCTTTAAAGCTCAAGAGAACATATTAAAGTGTCATGAAACCCTCCTGTTTTAGCCTGGTGGTTCACACCTCTGAGCTGCAAAAAGTCTGTGAAAATGTAAAATTGGCATGTAAAGCTCTGGAAAAGTGGGAGTGTAGAGGGGAGAAGAGAGGAGAGAACAACCAATGAAGCACAGACATACAACACACTCATTATACAGAATAAAGAATATTAATATATGAGCATGGAGAAAATGACAACAAACTCCCTAGCACAAGGGAGAAATGCGAAAGAATATTTAATAGGGCTAATAATAGGCTACTTTGATTACGTTTACGAGCACTGCAGTCTCAAAATCAGTCTTTTGTCAATTAGAATAATCGTGTCGTCGCGTTCAGATACACTACACCACTGCATTTAACTCATCGCGGAGCTCCACGCTGAAACCGATCATATGCGCGCTCCGCCTGTATATCATAAAAACAATCGTATTTTTCATGTGTTTGTATTCAAACTCCAGTTCTGACCGCATCGCAAGCAAAATACAAACAACTCACGTGCTGCTGTGCTGAGGGAAACATATACGGCTCGCATGTTTGAACGCAGCTAGAGCAGGCAGAGGTGAATGAGCAGCACTCACTTTGTGACATTTGAATTCTCCGCTGTAAAGCGATCTCACGCGAACATATTTTCCATTTGTGCTGGTAAATTACTGCACAACAATCACATGCACACAAACCTCTGCTCTGGTCGCGTCGCGTCGCAAGAAAACACATTGTGTTGTAGCACTGAGGAAACGAACACCAAAGATATATCTCTGAATGACAAGAGAGAAGCGACACTTCCTCATGCATAATGCCGCAATTATAATCTTATGCATACTACAGCGCAGTGATTGGATTGAATGAGCTTTATGTCATGAATATATCGAGAATCGCTCGAAACGGTCTACTTCAGCATGTTCGACCATGCCCATACTTTGGCCGAAAGTACACAATTACGCCAGATTTTGTGACATTGCTCCGACTCAGCTTTTCAAACCGGAAGACAGAAATCGCTCTGAAAAATGCAAAAATAACAATTTTTCACTTATGAATAACATTAATGAGTACCTTTAGTGTTTTCAATGATGTGCAGCCTATACATATCTGTTTACATCTCAAAAAACGTGTTTTGGGGTTTCATGACGCTTTAAAGTTCAGTGTGTTTGGAATGGCATCATCTCTCTGCAATGTCAAGGCTGCGCTCTTAACATTCACTTCACAATCACGATTATTCATGAATATCTGCGGGTAGAAATATCAATGAAGCCACGCTGACGTCAGCAGAGCGTTCAGATGAGAAGTTTGATGTGACGTGAAGAGTTCAGAAGGCCACATGTTCTGAACCGCAGGATTTGTCAGTGTTTCGAGTCATTAGTGAGTTCAGCATCAGCGCATAACTCTCACACTCAACCCAGAGCACCTTTTATAATCCCAATCACTCTTTACCAGAAACAGACACATGCTGAACTGCTGCACAGGCACACAAATGCTAAACAGCAGGTTTCAAAAATCATGAAAATGGGGAAAATGATGAGTTAGAAGGAAGTAGAGATTGAAATCAGCGATAGGATGTTAGAGGAGAAGGGGAAATAGATGGCGAAGATAACGAGCGGACGCTATTTTCTTACTCCAATATCCTGACCTCTCCAATACTGGTAATCCAGTCTGAATCTTCAGTTTAACTGCAGGCTGTCAGGGCAATGCTAGTTTCAGACTCAGGTGCATATTGCGTGCAAAAATGAAATGAAAAGTGCTGCTGAAATTGTTGCAATTATTAGTACATCAGATGATATAGAGATTCAAGATCAGAACAGTTAAGTGGGTGAAAGTTATCAGTACCTTTTACTTTTGGGCACACAATATATTCTGCACTGCAAGGGGATTTTTCCAAGATCTAATATAGATATACAGTATATGTATATTGTATGACACTTAACTGCATAATTGACCGTTAATGTCTCATACCATTTTACGCTCTTTCTTCTTACATAATAAAATAATTTCAACTGAAATCAACATTTTATGTGCATTGATTTGGCAAGTACAGCCATGTAATAAGGATAATTTACATTTAGACAGTCTCTGTCACAAAATAAACCTTTTCAAGGTTTTTACCTCGTTTACCTCACATTTAGACCTTGTACTGACTATCTTAAAGGGATAGTTCATCCAAAAATGAAAATTTGATGTTTATCTGCTTACCCCCAGCGCATCCAAGATGTAGGTGACTTTGTTTCTTCAGTAGAACACAAATGATAATTTTTAACTCCAAACGTTGCCGTCTCTCAGTCTTATAATGTGGATCAATGGTAACTTCTTTTATAAGAGTAAATAAAACTTGCTTAAACAAATCCAAATTAAACCCTGCAGCTCATGACGGCACACTGATGTCCTAAGACATGAATCGATTGGTTTGTGCAAGAAACCGAACAGTATTTATATAATTTTTTACCTCTAAAACACCACTATGTCCATCTGCGTTCAGCACTCGCTTAGTGAGTTCTGACCACGCTCTGACAACGGCAGTGATGTCTCGCGCTTATACTTCAATGAGTGCAAAACATCACTGCCATTGTCAGAGCGCGATCTTGTCTTAGGACATCAATGTGTCATCACAAGCTGCGGGGTTTAATTTGGATTTGTCTAAGCAAGTTTTATTTACTCTTATAAAAGAAGTTCCCATTGACCCACATTATAAGACTGAGAGATGGCAGCAGTTGGAGTTAAAAATCATAATTTGTTTTCTACTGAAGAAACAAAGTCACCTACATCTTGGATGTGCTGGGGGTAAGCAGATAAACATCAAATTTTCATTGTTGGATGAACTATCCCTTTAATGCATGATTTAAAAAGCAGAGCTGAAGAAACGGACAAGATACTCAGGGCCTATTTTGGAAGCAGAACCATTTATTATCAAGTACAAGAATATCAAACAAACAGAGAAAAAGAGAAAAAAATGATTCAGTGTTCACCAGATTTGTCTCAGGTAACTTAGTTACGACAAAGACACTTGACAGCAAAGATCCTCTCACAGTCACTGTTTTAATATCATACTCGTCAGATTGAAAACGTGATTGTTCTGAAGTCAGTTTGTACGGTCCATCAGCTATCAATCAGCCACTCAGCTGGGCTGTGATTGGTCAGAATGCGTGTTCCAGACCCTCCCACTACTGCCAGTTAAAGGTACGTCCTATAAGCCGGTAGAAGTTCCGATTGTGTTGGCGCAAGTACAAGCGCAGCTGACGCAGCACAGTGCTGTTAACAGGAGGGTGTGGACGTCCTTTAGACTCATGCAGGCATCTCTCGTGGCCATCGCTGCGAATGCAGTAGAAGCCTTTGGTCTGGTTAAAATAGAAGTTGGACGCCACAATCCGAGGCGGCAGATCCAAGAAGCGTTCGACTCGCTGGAGCTCCGGTAGGGGGTCATGGATCAGCGTGTCCCCGTCCACAATGTGGATCTGCTCCAGTGGAAAGTGCTGGAGCCAGTTCCTCATGTGGACATCATAAAGACTGCGTTGGATTGCCTTGTAGCGTGTGTTCAGCGCGCCGTTCTTGACCAGCATGTTCTCGATGGCCTGCACGGGCTTGTGGTTCTCCAGACGGTTGAAGTAGACTTGTGTGTAGTCCGAGATGACCCTCTCCGTAGGGTCTCTCAAGATCAGCAAGAGTCTGATGGAAGAGTTCATAGCGTGAATCCGCGCAGGCGCGACGGGAGACGTGAAATACCCCGGCGTCTTTTCCACGGTGATCTGATTAGGGTACGAATACGGCATTTGCTCGCGGTACCACTCGAAGCCTTTGGCGTAATTCTCGTCCCAGTCGAAGAAGTGAACTTCAGTGGCGGCCGCCGCCACTTCGGGATGGATATCCAGCATCTCAAGCAACGCTCTTGTGCCTCCTTTTCGGACGCCGATGATGATGCTGTGAGGCTTGTGCTTGCTGGTTCCTGGAGGAGGGACCAAAGAAGGGGTGACCGTCTCGTTGTCCACATCTCCCGGGGCCGGTGTCGACCCGCCAGGCCACACTTGGATGTATTCTGGCGGGGCGGCATACGTCCGGAGCACCAGGAACAGCACATAGCTCAGGAGGTTGGCCATGAAGAGGGTTGCAAGAGACAGAAAGGATAAACGGCGGTCGATTGCGGGTTAGTGTTGAAGAGGCTACGGTTTCTGTTTAGTCACAATTGCGAGTCAAGCATTGGCGGCCTCTTCGAGTTGGGCGTTCAAGGACGAGGTGTGGCCACCAGTCCAAAGCGCATCTGGAAAACACAACAGAGAAGACAGGCTGCGTGAGATTCTCCAGCTTTGTTGTTGTTGAGCTGTTAAAGCTCCACCCTCTTCTGGAAAGGGGGCGGGAGCAGCATCACATTTGCATTTAAAGGGACACACACAAAAATATAGCTTGTCAAATTTGCTCACACCCGCAAATTTGACAAGCTATAATAAATGATCTGTGGGGTATTTTGAACTGAAACTTCACAGACACATTCTGGAGACACCAGAGACTTATATTACATCTTGTGAAGGGGGCATATTAGGTCCTCTTTAAAACAGCTTGTGAGTCCACCTGCTTCTTAGACCAGCACACAAACACGCGCTCAACTCAAGGTGGCACTATATGCAGCTAATTTATATGTATTTAATTTTTTCTTATCTAGTGAAAGGCAGATACATATCATATCTGGCATCTAACATGCTTATGCTGTCAACTTCTCCAAGAGTTTCTCAGTGTCAGCGAGTCTGAGATGTTTCAAATGTCAAGAAGTTGTTTCTCTCACGTTCTGACATTTTGGACAGATAAATAGAAACAGAAACAGAAAGTGAATCTATTTGGTTAGCTATGTTTCCATCCACCTATTTTTATGGCATTTTGGGATATTGCATTAAAAAGCTCTGGATGGAAACGGCAATTCTAAGAATGCACATAAAAAACTTGTGCGTTCAATTTAAGCCAATAATTGTTTTTATCCAAAAAGATATGCACATAAACTACGATGGAAACACATTTACTGAATAAATCCCTCGATACGCAACAATAAACTCATGTGACTTTGCCTGAGCAGAGGCTGTGATTGGATAACTGGACTAACCAGCAGACCAATCGTATTACAGCATCTCAAATGTTGGTTTGATGGTTCTGAAATGCCTGAGCCAAAGGCTGTCATCAGAATGATTTGGTTTAATTCCCTCCCAGAAGCGTCTCACATGATTGCGTTCTCAAACACCAGCATCCGAACTCAAGAGAACATGACAGGGTTTATTGCACTTTGTCTGAGACACAACTCATTTATGATGGAGGAAAAAAGAGCCAGTTTGCAGAAACTTCTGTTTTTATTACTCACATTTTGTGCCAATTTCCTAGGAAGTGATAATTTTGTTTGCTTGAACATATGAGATGGAAACGCTGCTTTATTCATAAATGTTTTATGCGGTATTCCAATTTTGCACATAAGTTAAAACGGAAATATAGCTAATGTCTGCAATGAATCTGTTGAAGTTTTCAGTGTTTCCATCATTTCGCACCATTTTTGAATTTCCCAGTTAAATCTACTTTTTCAATCTCATCCTAGGCTGCCGATCCACAAAGATGGGCATAAACCATCTAAAGACCCTCCTGAGAAAATGTGACCAAAATTATTCAGATCCCTCCAAATAGATCCCAATATTCAAGCCAGTTAAATTGGTTTTATGTGTGGCCAATTTGATTTGCAACTTAGTTCACACAGATACTCTGAGCATTCATGCAATATTACTAAATTCCAGTCATAATGGCTGCTATAACTAACAAAAGAAAGCCCTCAACATTTATATGGAAAGTGTTAATATGTTTATAAAAATGCATCGCAATTCTAAAACACTTTGCATAAGATTCCCCAGCATTGCACAATCAGTTCTAGTGTAGCTCAAGAGCAGATCAATCCACTGTCTTCTCTTTAACAGGTAACAGACCTTTCTCCGATCACATTTTAAAGCTAGAATGCTACACGGTTAGTGTTATAGGAGACTGAACAAGGTTGAAAAAGCACTTACTATACAATACTAACTGAATGTCCCTGTGTAGATGCATAGACGTGTATCTTTTCACTTTTATCGCTTCAGCGAACTTAAAGAAGACCCAAGGTCAAAATCACAGGAAAGCAGTGAAACGAGGAGGAATATGAGAGCGAAACAAGGCAGAATGGGGGAAGAAAAAATCCTCTAAAGGACTCGTTGATTGAGTTCAAAGGATCTTTCAAGTATCCCATGCAAATGTGTGAATTCGCAAACATCTTATGACCTTTACGCTTCATCAAATTCCAAAGCGTAGCAAACAGAGACACAGTTAACAGACCCTCTTACACAGACCAAACAGCCAAAGCCTCCAGTCAAAATATTCCGAAAGTAAAAGGTCACTTCCATGGCATTTACCCACCGCACTCAAAACTGATTAAACCTTATAACTCTATTACAGATTACAGGCATCTGCACCCTTTCATGGAGACACGATTACATGACTTGATTTCAGCTCTGAGCACACTTTATCCAAACTCCACTTGGGTCAAGTCAAGTAGATATTAATCACATGTTAATCATTGTTATTTTATGAATTGCCACTTCAAACCACTATCACTGATTGAGTCCTTGGACGCTTACTGGTCAAGCCGGTTCACTTTCATATCTGACCTGCAGTGGTTACAACAAACCCTTTAAATGAAGAAAACCCTTAGATTATTAAAACAAGGGGTTTCTAGGGCCCTACAATGTGGAAAATGCAAACTGAATCACAGAATCCAGTCATAAAAATGGAATTTACTGTATGATGTCATGGAAGTTTGGATGAGTAAATCAAAAGTCGTGCATCAGAAGATACACAAATCCAAAGCGCTTCACGACAACCCGCCAAAATAAAAGTTCAGTTTAACTTGAAATTGCAACAGAAATACTGTTGTCTCGAAGTAATAATAACATTAATAATACAGTTTATTAAAACATAATTTTAAGGAATATCACACATTTTTTCATCTATTTTTCAAATTAACAGTAACTATTTTGCAGCGCTTTCGTAGATATTACATTTTTTAGGATTAAATTGTTAGATTTATGGATTCATATGATTTCATTAAGATTTAAATTTGTATTAAATTATAACAAAGAATTTCTGAAAAATCTCTTAGAGGCCAATTTTTAGTAAATTATTAATTTAATAATTTGATAGGATATCCTTTATTATTATTAAAATTGAATTAATTCATAACGGAATGCAGAAAAATGAAAAGAGAAAACATGGAATGTGGAAAAAAAACATTTCATAGAGCTCTAAAAATGTTACAATTTAATAAATTATTAAATTGTTAAGTTGCATAAATTCAATTGATCAGACATCCTTTTTGGAGATTAAAATTTAATTAAACCATTAAAAACAGACTCCAGAAAAACTAAAACAGTAAATATGGAATTTGGGAAAATAAAATTAGGCTACATTTCATAGCGCTCTATTATTGCTAAAAAATAAAAAAAAAAACAATAATGAATTATTAAATTGTTAAAGTTGTATGAATTCAATTGATTAGACATCCTTTTTGATTATTAACATTTAATTAAGCCATTAAAAATGGAATGCAGAAAAATGAAAACAGAAAACATGGAATTTGGGAAAAATAAAACATTTCATAGCACTATATTATTGTTGTTAAAAAATATATATAATTTATTAAATTGTTACGGTTGTATGAATTCAATTATTATTATTATTATTAAACCATTCAAAATGAAATCCAGAAAACAAACTGTTTTTTATAGGTTTCTTAGCTTAAAGTGTTTGTTGCAATGTTTTCATGACTTTCACCCTCCTGTGCAAAAGTAGCTCAACTGAACGGCAGTGAAAACTTTATTTCCTCCTTCCACAAACTGCTTCCCATTTCTCTCTCTTTCTTATTCACATCTTCTTCTCGCAAGCTCAGAGAGTGACACTTGCTTGTGTCTCTGGCTGTAATCTGTGAGCGGGGACGGAGGGGCGCCCGCAGGCAGATGGGATGGATGGACAGATGAGGAGCGGAGGGGAGTGAAGGTGCTTCAGTGTTCGGCTGAGAAGAACTGAAGTAGCTGATGCGCTGTGACGTTTCTGTCTGCCTGTCAGCGGTGTAACAGTAGAAGAGCTGCCAGGCCTGATGCTAACAGCAAGACGCAAGGCCAAGATTACTGTCTAAACCAATCCGGCTCACAGGAGCACTGCATGCAACAAACCACTAAAACCAGCCCGTGATCTCTCGGATAGTTTCTGGGTGGTTCAGCAGCAAAGCAAGTGGCATATGCAAAGAAAAACAACTAGCAACAAACCAACTTTTCTTTGCAATAACGTTTCTTTCAAGTTCACCCAGGTGATTTACCTTTACTTTCAATGCAAATACCTTCCCCGGCCATGCATGAACTGATAAGATGAGAAGCTTCAATGCAATGTAAGTCACTTTGGATAAAAGCATCTGCCAAATGTATGTACATTATAAAAGTATGTCACTGGTGTTGCATGGACATTTGTGACCCTGGACCAAACCAGTCATAAGTCACACAGTTATATTCGTAGCAATAGCCAACAATACATTGTATTGGTCAAAATGATCGATTTTTCTTATATGCCAAAAATCATTAGGATATTAAGTAAAGATCATGTTCCATGAAGATATTTTGTAAATTTCCTACCGTAAATATATCAAAAATGTATTTTTGTGAGTGGTTATGCATTGCTAAGGACTTCATTTGGACAACTTTAAAGGTGATTTTTTTGTACCCTCAGATTCCAGATTTTCAAATAGTTGTATGTCGGCCAAATATTGTCCTATCCTAACAAACCACACATCAATGAAAAGCTTATTTACTCAGTATAAATCTCACTTTCAAAAAATGGACCCTTGTGACTGGAATTATTTTCCTGAGACACATTTGCAAATTGTTTCAAAATTTTATACATAATATTACAACTATGTATACATATGGTTAGAACTAAATGAGACAAATAAATAAATAAATAAATAAATACATCACCAATTGACTATCATGTAATGGTCAGAAGAACATAAAAATAACTAATAGCTATAAAATAATTTTAAAAAATCACGAGCTGATTATCATATTATGGTCATGAATATATAACAAATAAAATTATAGCCCACCCTGAAAATAAATAAATATACAAATAAATAACATCACAAGCTGACTGTCTTTGCTGAATGTCAATGGTCAGAAATATATAGCAAATAAATAAATAAATTAATTAATTAACAGTTGACTCTCATGTAATGGTCTGAAGAATATAAAAATAATTAATAATTATATAAATAAATAAAATAATTAAAAAAATTATCATATTATGGTCATGAGTATATAATAATTAAAATTCATAGCCCACCCTAAAAAACAAAACAAAAAAACAATCATTACTGTTCGTATCTGTGTAAAAAGTGCTGAGGAAGAGCTGAAATTCAGATGCTAATGAGTGTTTGGTTTCTGACCAGTCACAGCAGACTGGGCCGTCTGACCAATCAGAGCAGAGGAGGCTGTCAGACAGGCGGGGTTTAGAGAGACTGAATCCTTAATTGAACCTTTTGGCCCTGTTTCCACCTGGTATTAAAATGCGTTTTGGTCGATCGGATCACAAGTAGACAAGGGAGACACATTCCCGTTTACACCTGGTGTTTTAATCCGTCTCTTTTGCCCACTTTCAACCACTTCTGTCCTGATTTCTTTGAGGGTCTATGGGTGGGTATGTGATTTTTTTTCCAGATGTTTCAATCTAATGGACAAAATAATCTCATGCAATTTACATATGAACGCTACCGGAGATGACGGAAAAACATACGGAGAGCATCAGCTTTCATTTCTGCTCTGACAGCCGCAAGACCGGCCGAATGCAGTGAAGTGGTGAGAATGGTTGTGCTTGGTACATTTTCCGTCTTTAAACCAAACTTGTGTCTTCAGCTAAGAAAGTTTAAGTCCCATCTGGCTAGCGTGCTTGATACCAGATGGAAACAGGGCCTTTCTGACACTGAGAAAAGAGCTGATGCTTCAGTGTATATTATGAGAAAAAGAGTTTTTGACCTTGGATACATGTAAACCTGTTCTAGGAGACTCAAAAACAAAATTAGGAACCTTTAAAATAGAATAATAGGGGCACTTTAAATTGTTATTACAATTACATTTAGTGTTAAACATGCCATTACAGTAACATGTAACACAATTCCTATCCTTTTTCACAGTTGCACACGTGTCTGCTTCAGTCAGCTGGATCTATTTACAGAAGCAATCTGTTAACGGTTTTTGATATATTCCTCTGTCTGCACACACTATGAGTCTCTAACTAAAGTTCAGTCATGATAAATGCGTTGGTTCACGCATGCACTTGGTGTGTTGAGCTACAGGTCTCTCCACGGGACACAAAGTGCCACTAATTCATTCTTCTTCTTTCTTCAAGAAGAGCTGAAAACAGCAGGCAGTGTGATGCTTAGCAGAGCCTCATTTGAGAGCGATTAGCATAAAACAATAATTAATCCAATGAAGCCTGATATTACAGTGCTCTTTTCCCACAATATCACAACTGTTTTTACAGCCGTTAACGAGGATTTGTGGAGATGAGCGGGCGCGAATTGCAATCAGAGTGCGAGAACACAATGACACACACCGAGATGAGGTGAAACATTACAGTACTCAGACTAGAGGATAAAGCAGGTGAGGAAAATGTGACAGTCTAATGGGAAGCAGAAGGAACAATTCCACTAATCGTGTCATTTGGAAGATTTTGCACTTTTAAAAATAAAGGTTCCGAAGAGCCTTTAATATCCATGGAATCTTTCCATCACACGAAAGGTTCTTTAGAGTGGAAAAAGTTCTTTAGATTATTAAAATGCTCTTTATATAGGGCCCTATTAAATCAGTTTTATTTTTTCCCAAATTCCATTTTTATTTTTTTCCCCAAATTTTGTTTTAAATTAAATTTTAAATTAAAATTAAATTTTAGTAACCCAATTAATTGAAATCATGAAACTTATAAAATTTAACATCAATTTATTAACATTTTATTGAACAGAAATTGCATTTTTAACAGCCCTATATGTTTTATTTATTTATTTATTTATTGCCACAAATTAAAATTTTCCCAAAATTATCTTTTCTGCTGTAATTTCTAACGGTTTGATTAAATTTTAAAAATTAAAATGCACATCTGATCTATTGAATTCATAGAACCTTAACAATTTAATATTGTATTACATTAACAGTAATAGGGCCTTATGAAATGTTTTATTTTTTAAGAAAATAATCCTTTTTCTGGATTTATTTACTGTTAAAATTAAAACACTGTGATATTCATTGACAAGTTTCTCATTTATTATTTATGAATGCATAATAATTTATTTTTATTATTATTATTATTATTATAACATTTTGTGGATTAAAGGTGCAGTAAGATTTGAAATCACCAAAACAAACACACCCCTACCCAAAAAGACCGCACCCCTATCTTGATAGCCCCAGCCCCAAATTTACCAACACACTATGCAACACAGGCACCTCCCCCCTAATGAGTACGCCCCTTTCTGCTGATTGGCTACAAGTGTGTTTTGGTGCTCGGCCGAAAACATTTCTCAGAAATCACTTACTGCACCTTTAATATTCATCCAAATTTGCTAAATTCTGTGACATTCCACATTATACAGTAAATTCCATTTTTAAGGTTGGATTCCATGATTCTATCCATGTTTCCAACCTTTCCATTGCACAAAAGGTTCTTTATGGTGGAAAAAGATTCTTTAGATTAGGGTTATTAAAAATGTTCTTCACACTAAGAAAAAGTCACTAAAAGGCATCAAAAATAGCATCATTGCGAAACGAACCTCTATTTTTAAGGGTGAGAAGACACTCAAAGTATCGCAGTTGCTGAAGACCTTTAACATCAGTCATTTTATCCAAACTGGACTGCTTCTCGATTCCCAACCCGACTGGCGTGTTTAAAAGTGCATGTTCACTCTCACACCAGCTGTAAACTAAACACACAGTTTTATGACACACGTGTGCTGGATGCCCTGCGGCAAGGCTGCTGGGGTTCGTTACTTCAGCCGTATGAGAAGGAGGTGAAAGATACAGGCATGGGATGCTGGGAGGATAAAATCCTGCCAGAACAGAGGGAAGGAGGTGTGGATACGGCGCTAGATTATCCGGCCACTGGAGTTCCGCCTGTCTGCAGTGATGCACTGTATTAATCCTGATCAGAAGGGATGATGGGATATCCTCTCCTGGGTCAGGCCTCTGTGAAATCAATCCTCACATGTACTCTCTCTCCTGCTCTCTTTTCTCTTTGTAAAGCCCTTTCCCCTCTCTGCTCCCTGTTTACTCATGCACTCTTTCTGTCAGTCACACTAACAGAACGCTTCTTATATTCTCACACTTTTTCTTAACATTTCTGGTCACATTTTTAGGTCACATTTCACCTAAAAACAAAAGAAAAAGATATTGAATAGTAACAAAAGGAATGTGTGCTCTTATGCTCTTCAATATATATACACACAATCTAAAAATGCTGGGTTAAAAACAACCCAAGTTGGGTTGAAAAAGGACAAACCCAGCAATTGGGTTGTTTTAACCCAGCGGTAGGGTTAAATGTTTGCCCAACCTGCTGGGTAGTTTTATTTAACTCAACTATTGTTTAATAATTACTGTATTTCTTACTTAAAATTAACCCAAAGTATGTTGGAAATGAACATTTATTAATGTTCAATGAATAATTATTTAACAATAAACATTTATTAAATTGCTTATTAATAAATGTATATTAATAACCTATTAAACTATTAAATTTATATTAATAAAATATTAAAGCTTATTAATAAACATTCACCTTTTGTCTATTATTGTTGTCTCTAATTGCATATGGTGTTTAATTTCCCAACTATTTTGGGTTAATTTTAAGCTAACCATATAGCAATTTTTAAACAATAGTTGGTTTAAATAAAACTACCCAGCAGGTTGGGCAAACATTTAACCCAACCGCTGGGTTAAAAACAACCCAACTGCTGGGTTTGTCCATTTTCAACCCAACTTGGGTTCTTTTTAACCCAGCATTTTTTAGAGTGTAGTGTACCTTTAATATGGAAATCATTTCACAACTAAAAAAGATCTTAATGGTCCATAAAAAACATTTTTTGACTGAAAACTTTTGTCATATTCCTTTAACCGTCACTTTATTTTAAATACTCAAGACCAATTTTTAAGGGAGGACTATGTTTTTCTTTTGCCAGTTTGTGTAACTTCAAAGCTGTTTTAATCTATGAAATAAAACTAATACTTTTTGCAATGCTTGACGCTTTTTAGTCATTCAAATAATACATAATTTTACAATGCATATGTTTTTTAAATCTTGTAACAACTTAAGAACTGTAATCCCTGTAGGCTACCATTCCTTTTCTTTATGCAAAAAAACCCAGCAGCTTCCTTCTTTGATTTCGGGGTGAATATGACACGGACACGTTCTTGGCAGGCTTTGTGAGATTCACAGTCACACACATACATTTTTACTCTATTCTTTGTCTTTTTGGACAGTTATAGTTCACACTTTCACAGCCTTCAAACGCTGTAATGATTCCCATAGTGCATCTTTCCCTCAAAAGACAATGTGTTTCTCTCCTTCTCACTCGTTTTTGAGGATCACAGCAGGGCAGAAATATTCAACCAAAACAGAAAGCCAGTTAGAGAATGTAATGAAACCTTACAAATATCTGACCACATGAAATCATCATCACAATTCACAACAGAATGATAAAAAGACGTTTCCTAATGCAGCTGAAGTGTTTGTAGGTTACCTGCGAGAGTACTGCACCCATGTTGGTTCGTTTGAGGAAGAAAACAATGCTTTGGGGAAACACTCTTTCAAACAATCCCCAAAGACACACCTACAGTAAACATCCAGAGGCTGAGGGTGCTTTTAGTACAGCGGGACAAAGACTAGAGCTTTGATTCAAAACCTCACAATAAACAACACCAACAGCGCTCATGAAGTTCAAATGAAACTCCACTTACTATTGCTTCCAATAGAGCTTGAGTATGCTGCAAAGATGCACAGCACACAATAATGAGTAAAATTGTAAACAATTTCATAGATATATATTTTTTTGTACTTAATGATGACTTGTCCATTATTGTAATGCATTTTCTTAACCACAAAAGATAAATGAGACGCTGCCTTAAAGAGGACATATCAGGAAAATCTGACTTTTTCCGTGTTTAAGTGCTATAATCGGGTCACTCGTGCATCTACCAACCCGGAAAATGTGGAAAAGGACAACCCAGTAACTTTGTTCTTGCAAGCCTTTCTCTGCAAGCATGTTAAATAACGAGCTGCTCAGATTTTGCTCCCCTTTTGACGTAGGAAGAGGATCTTATTATAATATTACCACCCCTTAATCTGAATGTTCCCACCCACAGCGCCACTATTTTGTTTTTGCAAGCATCAACGGTGTATCAATTCTAACGCCATGGCAAAAAATCAGGCAAAGCATGCTAACTTTTCTGTCCTGAGTCTCTCCATCAGTGTCGACTCCGGTTTGAACAATGTAAGGCTGAACACCGTTACTGACAATCCTCATTTTGGCTGCGTGAGATTCTCCAGCTTTGTTGTTGTTGAGCTGTTAAAGCTCCGCCCTCTTCTGGAAAGGGGGCGGGAGCAGCAGCTCATTTGCATTTAAAGGGACACACACAAAAACGGCGTGTTTTTGCTCACACCCAAATAGAGATTAGCAGGGAATGCATTAATATTATAATAATTTATATAATTGTTTGCTAAATGCATGTATGTAAATGCATATTTAAGGTAATTCCAACACAATTACAATAAATGTAAATGCAGCATTACAATTCGGCCTCAAACAAGCTACATAACGTACCTTTTGCAAACAGCCTTCACGTTGGAAACACACATATTATTCCTGTAAACTCAGTCAGAGCAGTTGCAACAGTCCAGCATCTTAGAGCTTCGCAAGGAAACTGTGTGTACAAGAGAAAACGGAAATCTTTTTACAGGAAAAAGCTTCACTTAGGCGGCAAACCTGCCAAATAAATTTGCATTTTTTATTAGGCTTTGCATTATTTTTCAGCAGCTCATGTAATTGGTTTTCCCTCTGCTGAAATGGTTTGAGGGTGAATATAAAACACTGCTCAGTGTTGAAAATAGCATTTTTCATTTGAATTGCAAACCGTCTATTCTGCATTGCCTCACTTGGGAGGGACGAAACGTATTAAAATGTGCTGAAGTGTGTGTGGCTCAGGAGAATGTGAGACCTGTTAGCAAGTTTCACAAGAACGTTTTCATCTCCAGACGCTCGTAATTCCTGCCATTGTAACGCCCCCAGGTGGAGGAGGGGTTCAAGCCAAAATATTACACATAATATTATAAAGAAACGTCTCGCATGCCACCCAAAAAGATTTATGCACCTGCTGAGACAATATATGTGCATATATATGAGCCACATATATGAAACTCGTTGTTCATGTTTTTTAGGAGGCAAATCAATTACTTTTGAATTCGGAGAAAGAGAGAGCGACGTGTCAGAACAATACAAAGAGTGTGTCATTTCACAAAAGCAGTTATCAGGCTCTCGTGGGCTCCTGGCCAAATAACACGTTTAAAAAAAGAAACGCAAAATATATCCGCGAGTAATAAGGCAATTTCTGCTCTCGATGAGTCTGCGAGCGCTGATGAAGTATCAGGCAGGTATGGAGCCAGAAAATGTGTGAAAGTTAGCGATGGGGAACAGAGATGGATATTAAGCTATTTTAGGAATGAGTGAGTAAAAAGACACAGCAAACACCTTCATTATATGATAGAGGACAAAATATGAAGGAAATAAAATGAGATTCCACCAGCTTGTTAAACACTTAAAAGGTCTCTTGAACTGTTTTTGTGGCTTGTTTGTTATCTGTAAGCTTTAAAGGCATCAAAATAGACCTATTACTTTCTTGATTCATATTCCTGAAACTACTGTAGTGTTAATTATTTATCTATTATGGTATGAAACACCGATAATCAAAATAACTTTCGGAAACACAATAAGGTTGCATTTGGTTTATCACTAATACCAAAATTATCAATTTTTCCCACACCTACCAATGGCAGATGAATAAGGGGAAAAAATACTGACCATAAATATTTATTACAGACCATGAAATAGTCTTTTGCAAATGTATTATTATTTATTTTAAATAAACAATAATCAATATATATTTATTACGGACCACGAAACTGTAGTGTTTAATTAATTAATTATTTGTTTATTTATTTATAATTTTTAAATAAATTAATTAATAAATAGTGCTGGCCACTAATATTTATACTAGTCATGAAGCTATATTAGTTGTTGTTTTTAATTCTATTTAAACAAACACATATAAACAAACAAACAAACAAATAAATAAAACTGGCCATAAATATTTGTTACTGACCATGAACTGCATTTCACATATTTATTATTATTATTATTAATATTATTATTATTATTATTATTATTATATTTTTTATTTATTTATTTTTAAATAAATAAATAAATAAATAGTACTGGCCATAAATATTTATACTGGCCATGAAGCTGTATTTGTTGTTGTTGTTTTATTCATTTTAAACAGTAGTAGTAGTAGTAGTAGTAGTAATTGTTTATTTATTTATTTACATATTTATTTTCAAAAAAATGAATGAATGAATGAATGAATGAATGAATAGTACTGGCCATAAATATTTATATTTTGCATGAAGCTATATTTTGCTAATTTATTATTGTTGTTGTTTTTTATTTATTTTAAATAAATAATGCTGCCCATAAATATTTATTACTGACCATAAAACTATGTTTTGCATATCATCATTATCATCATCATCATCATCATTATTATTATTTTAAATAAATTACTAAATAAATTCTGGCCATACATATTTATTACTCACCATGAAACTTTTTGTGCATAATAATAATAATTTATTTAGTTATTTAACTATGCATTTTAATTCATCAAAAATACATATATTTTTGTCCTTGTGACAAATTACTTTTTAGTTAGTTCTTTTTCATTAAAATTAGTTTTTAAATTTTCGATTATTTTTTTTTTTTACTTGCACGTGGCCAGTGTTAGTTTTGGCCCCTGCTTGTAATGTTTCTGACCGGTTCAAACCAAATCTCTACTCCCTATTTCGGTTAATAAAGACACTAGCCGTGTTTTGCTGGTTTATCACCAGACCTGAACATGAGGGCAGCTCTCTTAATTAAGCAGACGTTCACACCTCCCTCTGCGACTCCAGCAGCGCAACAACACGATGTATGTTCACACAGCAGATGAGCGGATCTTCTGTATCACTGTGTCTCATGACAGTCATCAACCCTGCAGGGCTCATACACTGAGGATGTGGCTTAACGTAATCTGGAAACTTCAGCGTTAAAATCTTCCGTTGTGAGGGACGAGAAGGTTATGTTTCAGAATCTCTAAATGTGCATATGCAACTGTAAAACTAATGTGATGTAGACTATCAAAACCCAGTGAGCTCCCTACCTAGACAGCACTTCAAGGCATCATAGGTGCACTCCTAATACAAAGACTGTTCAGATGCCTTCTAAGATACCCAGCAAACAAAAATATGTTAATTATGTACAAATGTACATTAAGTTATGAAAATGTTTATAGGTGTTTTAAATCAGATGCTTAGGGGGTTCCATTTTGGTTACAATATCTTATATTAAAATATTTCATTGTAATTAATATTATAAAATGTTATATAATGTTTAGGATGCCGCCTATGAAGGTGGCAGACAGTGAGGAAGGTTTGGGAACAGAACGATTCCATCACTTCAGGGTGATTTCCGACACACTGCACATGAGGCTAATCTTGAGCGACGGCCCGTTTTCCCACAGGGAAGTAAAGTGAAAACACCCAAACAAAACACCTTGAGATACGCGCAATCAACTGTGCCATGGATGAAGTGACGTTTACACACAGCCCATCAGAAAGCCAGAGAAATCAATTAAACTGTCTGTGGCCGTAACATTTCCATATCCGAAAAGAAGAATCCTCCACATATTACTGCTCATTTAAAAGAATCTCTGCTCTGACAAACAGCAGCTTTCTGCTGGAAAACCTTGAGAGCCAAACAATTATCTGCAAGAGGAAAAACAAATGCCAGCAACTGCAAACATCATTTCATCCCAAACAGAAAATGCCTCTGTGCTCTTTGCTTTACGATTAAAACCTCTCTCTAACAGATGACCTGCTCAGTGGTCAATATCTCCAAGCAATGATGTTTCTTTGTCTTTTAATTACCTCAAGTGCACTAGGAAATGACACTATCTCACCTCAGTATGCAAACATCACTATTGCTCATGGACAAAAAAAAAAACTTTAGAGAAAAATTGGATAAAAAATGTATAAATAAACAAACACATTTGTAGCCGTGCGATATGGCTGTATATCAGCACGGCTGTGATTCGGCCGTAGGCAATCAAAGCGTGCTGATATAAAGCAATATCGCACGGCTACGAGTGTGATGTTGCATTTATACAACAGTTCAATGGCACAAGTGTGTAAATAAATAACAGTGAAAAATAACAACAGCGTGTCTTTAAAACCCTCTTTTGTACATCACTACTTCCTTCCGCCACGGATTCAAATCTCAAGTTAGGGTTTGACTAAGCCTCCGTTACTAATTCTAAAACATCACTTTAGAACTATTGGGATGTTGAGTTCCTCCATTTAAACTCCATTAAGAGAGATGACCTGAGCGAGCATTACCTGTGTTTGATATTACATTCATTCTTCAGGTAGATGTCCACAACATTATATCCATTATAAAAATCAGTTTGAATGTCCACTGAGAAAATAGATCTTTTTTTTTGTCCTTTTCACAGTTTAGAGCACTAAATCAACGTCCTTTGTTTACAAAAGACCCTTTCAATTTAAAGTCTCTTGTGACTAGGGTTGGGAATCGTGAGAACTTTTCCGGTTCCGGTTCCGATTTCGGTTCTGCCTAACGATTCCGGTTCCGGTTTCCGGTTCCATTAAAATAATTAAACAACTGATAAAAAAAAGTAGTAAGGGAAAAATGCACAATACTCGACTCAAACAGTCCTTTTTGTGTTTATTATTATTGTAAAATGAATTTAACAGACTGTTAATCTCAACAAATTCGCTAACACTTTACAGTAAGAATCATTAGGTAACTCGAATAGTTAGGTAATTAAAATAAACATCCTAAAATTAATAATAGATAAATGTTAAATGCTTCAACTGATATATTTTTATATAATTTTATATATTCACACTTTTCCATTATCTGTGGAGAGTTTTTCTTGGGCAAGCGCTGTTCAAATAATCTTCAGAAAAGGTAAAAAATACAGTACGTCTTTGAATTAGCTTGAGTTTTGAAGAAAATGATTAGTGCTGTTCAGGTTTGCGTAATTGCACATTTAGCATCTCACAGTCTTTGAGACGCCACCGCATTCTCATCAACTCTTTAAACAGACATTTCTTATCATTCAACTTCATTTTGTCACTCAACTCTTCTTCATTCAGCCTGAGTTTCTCCTTCTCATTCAGCCCGAGACGCATACATACATAATGAATGAATGACTTAATTGAATGAAAACTAGAGCTTCTTCAGATAGATGGCTGTGAGGGTGTAAATGTTTGATGAGGCCCATCAGATCATTAATGAGGGTGATAATACACAGACTTAATGACAAAAGACAGAGAAACAAGTTTTCGGCAGATATCGTGACGGGAAGACGTGCCGTGTTTACGTTCACCGTCAAGTCTCCTGCTGCCAAAGTCAATTGCACATTAAAAGTGTAAAATTTCAACTGGCAAATGAAGTCGTATAAACGTGTAAAATATTTGCTCAGAGGACACAATTACACTTAACTGAACACACAGTATTAAGAGAGGTTGAATGCGTTTTCACTGTGTGTTGCTTCAAAAGCAGCCGAGTCCCCGTGAGACGTGATTGTTTGATATTGTGCGCATCTCTGCAGCTGGGATCACACAGATATAGGCATTAATGTGTCACTAATCCAGTTTCTGCCTCCTGTGTTTGTTCAGGCGTCCTGCGCCAGGCTTCACAAACCCACCTCTATTCTACCAGGAGTTCTGTGCTCGTAAATATGTACTTAGTAAATGCTACAGATAAGACTGGGCAGAGACAGAGCCGTCTGTGTGGGGATGCTGACTGCCAAGTGATGGGACGGATCCATCACTAAAGCTGGGAGGAGACACTCTGAATTTATCAGGGCTGTAAACAAAGATTTACCTTGGAGGAAAAGAGAGGGGATATATTCAATATTTGAGCTGTGAAGGAGAGCAAAGACCAAATTAAGTTTGTTACACCGGCAAGTGGTGACAGAATCTATACGCTATAAATGTTTCATGCCACAAAACTGTATTTTGCATTATTTTATTGAAAAATATTACATACAATATATTATAAAATTCTTATTTGTAATATAAAATGTAATACAAAATATATACAATAGTAATAATAAATACACATTTTTGTATATATATATATATATATATATATATATTAATTTTATTATTATTTTTTTAAATATATATTTAAATATATATAATATAGATTTTTAGAAAATAATATACTATTCTTTATATTATAAAACAATATACAAATATATATACAATATACTATATATATATATATATATATATATATATATATATATATATATATATATATATATATATATACACATCACAGATTTTTTTTGTGATTGTTGCGGGCAAAAATCCTTGATTTTGTGGCACGTTTTCTTAAAAAATGCGTTGGAATATGCGGGATATTTTTGCAATTCTATGCGATGAAATTGCAGGAACTTGCAAAAACCGCGGTTTGATGAAAAAGAGATAAAAAGGTGATTCCCCCAACACCCTGTTCTCACTAGGCTACTACCTTAATGTAAAGAGTCATTTCTTATTACTTCCTATGATAAGCAAGCATACTAAATCACAGAATATTTAAGTTCTCATTTCAGACCTTAATTAACACATGGCTCAAACTTACAAAACATTGAGTCAAACAAGCTCTGTAGCTTTATAAAAGGAATATTCAACAACTTTTGTAAAAATTAATAAATAAAATATAAAAAAATAAAATGTGTGCTTCCTGTTTTACAGAGGTAGCTATACAAAATAATTTGCCCCCACTGTCATGTAACACACCGGGAAACTGCTTTGCGCTGTCTTTTGCACTTATTTTTGTTGGCAAATGAGAATGATTTGCGTGTTTCATCATGGTTTCACCCTGGTTTCACCGCGGGGTTTGCAGATGATGTTCACGTCGCGGAATTACGTCACTTCACAAGGTTCCCATGGCGATAGGGGGAAAATAATGGCGCTTTACTTGTGTGATGTAAACGCAACATTTTTCAACTTTCTGCTAAGATATATGTGACTTTTTTGCAAAGAAAATACAGGGATTATGAAATCATGCTAGCCCCACATATTTAGCTTGCTGAAATCGGCAATTTATGTGGCGAAAGTGCGGCGTATTTGAAAAAATGCAAAGCCCACATAAATATGCGGACTTTGGCTGATTATGCATTAAATCAGGAGATCGCATAATCGCGTTTTTCTGGAGGGACTGATTATATATATATATATATATATATATATATATATATATATATATATATATATACAATAAAATAAAAAATAATATGATTATATTGTTTAAAAAATATAAAATTCAAATTATTAATTATATTATAAATGTGTAATATAAAGTATATAATCACAATATCAATAAGAAGTATCTTAATAATAA